>NW_019396033.1:414144-450017 GCF_000591075.1 Eurytemora carolleeae
TGTTCATCTATTTCTCTATTCCTCCCCCCTCCTCTTCCACAATATATTTAAATGTAAAAACGAAGAAGCTTTATAAGTGAAAGATTCCCATAATATGCTTACAATATAAGAATGTAATATGCATTTATAAATCTAAAAAATTAAAGCGCTTGACTCAGCTCCTGTCTAAATAATAGAAAAAATAAAAAATATAAGTTTTTGAATAATCTTACCTAACATTTTGCTAACATAGGGTTCAATATCAACATCCTGAAGATGTTCATGTGTATGTGCATGATACAGCCTAGAGTTGCCAATATTCACCAAACATGACAAGAAAATATTAGGAATTGATACAGGAGGATAATTGTTTAATGTTGCAGATGGTTAGGTTAGATCATTAGTCACGTCATAATAAAATGTATGATTATCCATTTTCATGGATAATGGATATTGTGTATATCAAGTAACAAGGATATTGGATATCTCTTATATAGGGTACTGTGAATATAATGTTTAATAAAATAAACAAAATCTAATAGAAAAAATTAAAAATTTAAATTAAATAAAAAATTACCACCAAGTTTAAACCAGTGTAAAAATTTATACATGAGCTGATTTGCCAAAATTGTCTAGACCCTATATCTTTACAGCCTGATGGTGTAAACTTTTACTATTTCCAACTTAGACAACATAACTTTTGACAAGTTTGAAAAATTTGCGAAATTATAAGGATTCCAAATATTGAGTGTGAGGAAAATAATCAGGTTATTTTGAATAAGAAAAATGTTTTTTAAAGAAGATGTGAACTAAAAAAAAATTAGACAAGAAAAAGAAAAAATTCCAAAGAAAAGGGATAATATTTAGAATTTGATAAAACAACATAAATATTTGTTGGTTTGAAGTTCCTAAGAGTGGAATCAAGTCGAATAGAAACCCAAACTCCATCTCCGACCCAGGCCATTTGTCGAACCTAAAAATGCGCATCACTAAAGATTTTTTTGGCAAGATGCAGATTTCATGTTTCAGGTGAAAAATATTAAAATGAAGGAAACCAAATACAAAAAATATTCCTTTTTCATTTAGAAAAAGTCCGCTAAAATCTTCGAAAACCCCCAAAATTGCATTTGTATTTATTGTTAAATAAAAAGGTTTAACCAAAAATTCGCGAAAAATAGTCAAGGAAGTTCTGCACCAGATCTTACCCCGAAAAAAATAAATTCCCTTCTTAAACATTTTGTTATTCAAAACATTGTTAAAAGTGAATAAATTTGTATGTTTTCTGTTTAATATTGGAAACCACAATAATCTATCAATTGATATGAAAAACTGTAATTGATAATTATGGTTTATTTAGTGAGTAAAGAAAAGGTTTAATCTGAATACATTATCCAACATTAGTCTCTATTAGACCCAACTCAGTGGAAAATAATAAAAGAATATACATTAGTCTGGTGCAGGATACAGTTAGTTCCACACTTTACAGATTTATCTTTGCTTTGGGAATAATTTTTACAGAATTGGAAATAATTAAAAATAGGTCTTTCATCCATTTTTTCACCCTTCCAGAGAAGTCTAAAAATTTTCAGAAAATTTTTACATTCTAATTTTTTGGATTTTACCGTAGCTCTTGTCATTCACACAAACAACGGGGGGAAGTAGGCGATTATATCTTTATAAGTAAGATGACTTTTTTATTTAAGTTTTACCAGATCTTACCCCGAAAAAAATAAATTCCCTTCTTAAACATTTTGTTATTCAAAACATTGTTAAAAGTGAATAAATTTGTATGTTTTCTGTTTAATATTGGAAACCACAATAATCTATCAATTGATATGAAAAACTGTAATTGATAATTATGGTTTATTTAGTGAGTAAAGAAAAGGTTTAATCTGAATACATTATCCAACATTAGTCTCTATTAGACCCAACTCAGTGGAAAATAATAAAAGAATATACATTAGTCTGGTGCAGGATACAGTTAGTTCCACACTTTACAGATTTATCTTTGCTTTGGGAATAATTTTTACTGAATTGGAAATAATTAAAAATAGGTCTTTCATCCATTTTTTCACCCTTCCAGAGAAGTCTAAAAATTTTCAGAAAATTTTTACATTCTAATTTTTTGGATTTTACCGTAGCTCTTGTCATTCACACAAACAACGGGGGGAAGTAGGCGATTATATCTTTATAAGTAAGATGACTTTTTTATTTAAGTTTTTATTGTTAAAAAGCTTTTTTCAAAGAGTACAAGTAATTAAAGAGAAGCTTTTTTTTAATTGACAGCTTCTCTTTGTTTCCATGTTTTCGTGTTTTTAATAGCTTGATAAAAATCAAAATTGAAATTAAAAGTAGTCTTCATTATATTAATATAATCGCCTACCACTGTAGTTTTGTGATATATAGTTTGTGGGAAAATTGAAGGAAAAAGCGTGAGAATTATGCAATATGAGAAAATTTTTAAATGATTAATGGGAATTTGCAGGGTTTCTTTCACAACTTGCCAACATAAATAACGTCACACAAAATGTTGATCAAAAAATACAACTGATTTTTTTCAAACTCATATGGCGTTTACTCTCCATGGGGGAAATGTTAAGGCGTATTCTTAACAAATGTCTAATCTGAATTAAGCCAGGGAAAAATATTTTTAAGAATTATTTTGATAAAAAAATTATTTTCAAGAAAATTTATACCTATGATTCAATCGTGAAAAATGTAAGACTATATTAAACCAAAAAAAAAATATCCCTTGAATGACAAATCTAATTTTCCAGTTCATTGTAACTCAAATAGATGAGTCAGCAAAAAAGAAAATCATAAATAGTGTAAAATTACAAAATTTAAAAGATGAGAAAAGAAACATTTATCTACTTGGGGAGGAATGGGGGGAGGAAGGGGGGAGGACTGTATCGTTGAAAACGTAAACCCCTCTTTGGGAAATTTAAACCTAGAATTTGAGAGGGAAAATTTGGATTAATGATGAATGTATGAAAAAATTTGGTTTGTTTATTAAAAGTATTCTGAGACTATGTCAAAATGCAAAAACTATTTATTTTATTAATTATACACTAGATAGAAAATAACCCTACCTGGCTTTCTTTTCTAGGATGAGCATCAAAACAAGCCTCGACACTCATTAGTCTAGAGAATATAAATAATTTTTATTTAGAATAATAATGAGGTCTTTATCTGTAACCTAACCTAACTAAATAACCTATATTTTACATAAGTTCAATAACATAAACTCTTGTATCCTGTATTTAAGCTTGCCTAGAATCTATAACATGAACTCTGTATCCTGTATCCTACCTTACGTAGGATCTATAAAATGAACTTTGTATTCCGTATCCTAGCTAACCTAGGATCTACAACATTAACTCTGTATCCTGTATCCTAGCTTGCCTAGAATCTATAAGATGAACTTTATATCATGTATCCTAGCTTACCTAGGATCTATAACATGAACTCTGTATTCTGTATCCTAGATTACCTGGGATCTATAACATGAACTCTGTATTCTATCCTAGCTTACCTAGGATCTATAACATGAACTCTGTATAGACTGTTCAAATGATTCGATGTTGAATGTTTTCTTATTTATTTTATTTTATTTTATTCACTCTACAAAGCTTTGTTTGATCAAGTAGAAATTAAATATCAATATTTATAATTCTTAAAACCGACTATTTTCAATTGTAATTTCTCTACAACAGTGGCTTGCGCATTTCTACTACAGGAAAACATACATGAATTATCAGAAATAAACACTTTTACGCCTAGGAATATATTCCAAATTTTTGATAATATAAAGGTTTCAAGGGTACCATTGTTAATCGAATATTGTCATTAAAATACCCTTACAGTCCCTTTAGCTACATCTTTTAGTATCTCAAGTAGATCGAGAACAAGAGTCAAGTTCAATCCAACATTTTTAATTTAAATTATAAACTGAAATTTTAAAAATTACTTTAAATATAAGATAATTTTTTAAATATTATTTAATGACCATTAATTTACCTGAGATCCCATTGACCCTCAGAATCTCGATGAAAAATAGCAACAGTACCATCTGCCAGTGCTGCCAGTACTCTTCCCTTCACATGACTAGAAAAGTATAAAAAGTTATGTAAACGATCTTTTATACTAATTCATCCATTAGAATAACGGCATCATTAATTCTATATCCATATATAAAAAGATGTAATCTCTGTTTAGGTGTCTGTCTGTTTACTTCTTTGTCCGATCATATCTTAGAAACTACTGGACCGATTTGCCTCAAATTTGTATTGGCGAACTCAGGAGAAACATGGCAATATTCTTAACTTCGTTTTGAGATTCTAAGTTGAGTGGGTCGAAATTTAGTTTGCAAGTAAAATCGATCAAATGCGGGTAAACAGCGGGGGTAACTATGAGTAACCTGGCCCAGGCTGGGTTCCGAAGCTAGTAGTTACTATATAGATTGTTATAAAACATTCAAAACCCCAAAAAATTCGNCCCTCCCTCCCATTAATTCTAAAAAAATATGCCCGTGATTTATTGAAATTTCTGAGGACCAAGAAAAGATGAAAAATTTCCCTTTTTTGCGTTGATACTTAAGATCTATTGTTGGGATTGATGGTTAGTAGTTACACTGATGAAACTATGTACTTTGTATCATTGGGTTGTAAACAGGACAGGGTGAACTAATATGTCAAGCTTATCTGCCCGAAATTAAAAAAGTTAAATTCTGTTATTTTTTTTATGATATTCACGATCATTTAGATGTCTTGAATTAGGTTTCAAAAGCCTTAATTAATCCTTTTTTAACCAACAAAATGTAGAGCTTCCGATCATAAATAATTTAGTTGGTTTTGAGTGTAAAATCTAACGAAAGCATGAACTCGTACAACGGCAAATAAGGTCGAAAGTACCACTGTGGTTTAAAGGGAGTGACCGGCTATGTAAGGTAGATGAACTGAGTATGCAGTGTTTTGGAAAACATCTTTCGGATTCATTCGAGACATATTAAACTATTTAAAGATCTGTAAATCCTGAATTTGAGCGCAAATTCGACGTTCAAAACTCCTACTTTGGGGGGTGGATACGTTTTCAGAATTAGTTTTTTTTAATTACCAAATAACGACATTGAAAAATAAAGTAAAAATTATACAGAAATCTAATTAGATGGTTAGAAACATTCTAATCAAAAGAAATTTGTCAATAAATCAATGCTTAACTCGATTATTTCATTTTCATTATTATATTGAATTTCTTATCTTCTTTGAATTTATTCGCAGATTTCTTCAAATTCTTTAAATGTCGACTTTTCAATAATAATTCTAGAAAATCTGCGAAAATCTTTGTGAATAATAAGAAACCAGAATAATGCGAAAAAAAGAAAAAATAATTGAACAAGATTACTTATTTTAGATGATAAGATTAATATTTATTTTCTCAACATGTTCCTATACATGACGTCTGTAGTTTATTGTCGAACTTTTTTTACATTTTATGTCGTCGTAATTTAAAAATTTTTAAAAACTAATTCTGAAAACGTATCCACCCCCAAAGTAGGAGTTTTGAACGTCGAATTTGCACTCAAACTCAGGATTTACAGATCTTTAAAAAGTTTAATATGTCTCAAATGAATCCGAAAGAAGTTTTCCACAACACTGCATACTCAGTTCAACTACATTAAATAGCCGGTCACTCCCTTTAAAGAATGCAAGCTCTCCAGCAAAATTTTTGAGAATTTTTACGATTACTTCTTAAAAACCAAAGCTAATAATAATAAGTGCTTTACGTTGCTCAAATGTACATGTATAAGGAAACAGTAAAGCATAAGCGAGTTAGAGCAGTAAAATCAAAACCCAAGGCATTGCGACACTTCAAAGTCGACCCTGTCTTAAAAATTGATGAGACTTTTTATAAGCAGGCTGAATCTATGTAAGGTTAAGAGTCATATTTTAAGCAGTGCACAAGTAATTAGACCTGTAAAGTAAATAAGTGACAATTAAAAGCTTAATGTAGTGTCGTCTCAAAAATGTCATCCTTCGCGTTTCACCCTGTTTTAACAGAAGTTGAGCCTTTGCCACTCAAATTTTCGAATCTTTGCAACCTGATGGTGTAAACTTTTGATATTTCAGACTTAAAATTATTTGTTCTATTATTAATCATAGTTTGTAATATCCAAGGCAAAGATATAGGGATTAAAAAATCAAAGTTTGTGACAAAAACTTAATTTTTTGTTTAAAATATGTTGGCTGAGCTGCCAAGTAAAGGGTGGATCAAAAAAGTTGGCTGGTCGAATTTGGGCCCACATGTTATCCACCTATTCATCTATTCATCTATTCATCTATTCATCTATTCACCTATTCATCTATTCATCTATTCATTTATTAATTTATTCATCTATTCATCTATTCATCTATTCATCTATTCATCTATTCATCTATTCATCTATTCATCTATTCACCTATTCATCTATTAAATAAATATACAAATACTAGGCCTTTTCACGTCCATCTTCTTACTAAAAAAAATGTTCGCGGATTTTATAAAATAAATTCGTGGATTATTTAAAATTATATAGATATAGATTAAACTTATTTCACTTAACTCATCAATATGGAGTAAAAAACATTACTTTTGCCAATTAAAATAGTACAGGGACTTAAGTTTAGTCTCATTGTTTAAATTAAATCAGAAGTACTAAATCATAGTGGGACCAATACAATATTGTAGAATAGGAAGACTAAAATTATGAATACTTGAATAGTCCACTAAATATTAAACACAAAATTTTGAAGTTAATACGTTGATTTTCTACCTTCTATGCAGGTAAATCCCATTTATTACAATTAAGTTTACTTAAAGGTCTTCTTTCTTTTTTTCACATTTTAATGGTTGCCATTGTATAGTGAAAATACTTACACAATTGATAAAACTGAGTCCTTGAGTCGAATTGAGTGAATACATCGTTTCCATTGAGATACAGCAGAGTGTACATAAATAGATCCAGATTGAGATCCCAACCACATTGTTGGTTGTACACTAGACATCTTAGATACTTCAGAATACGCGTATTCATTGTCCTAAAATAACATTCATTTCAGATCAAAATCTTGCATTATTTTCTACAGGACTCCTTTTTCTGAACATCAAACAAGTTTTGAAAGAAATTAAGACTTTGCCACAAATTCTGATTTTCTAATTCCTTAATCTTTGCAACCCACTTTAGATATTTCAAAATATGAATTCTGTTGGATTAAAAATCTAAGGTTTAAGATATGAAAGGTTTAACCATCAAGTTGTAAAGATAGAAGGATTAGAAAATCTAAACTTGTTTCAAAGATTCAATTCCTTTGTATGGACAATTAAATAAGTTTGCTTTTTACTTGTTTTCTTGCTTACAATAGAATTGTTTTATAACGTTTCCTGTATTCAAACTTATGATTTTTTTAGACATTAATAAATATTTGGGATCCCGAAACTCGTGCTGTACACATAAAAGTTAATAATTGATAAATTTAAAATATTATCCAAAATTTTATCAGTGCTGTCAAATAATCCTCTTTGAAACTTCAGTCGAATGACAAATTGCATAAAATGCAAAACTTGTTTGCCATAAATTTAGCAAACCAGGGAGATACATCTTAAAATTTGAAATACTTTTTTACGGTTTTCATCCGAAAATGAAATGTGCGCGCATAACTGTAGCAAACAATCGACCTTATACCAGGGTGATACATCTTTAATTTGAAATGATTTTTTTACGGGTTACTTCAGAAAAGTATATGTGCATAAAGATTGATTTTCATCAGAGTTTGACCAAAGGTCAATAATTTTTATTGTTAATCATGGGATTAATCACTTATTCTTAACATTTAAAAGTTGGCACAATGGATATCAAGATCAAACCTAGTAGATTAGCGCTTTTTCATTTTCACACAAACATTTTGACTTGAGTTCTACTTCTCTCTTACCTTGGATACTTCTGCTAGACCATCTTTAACAGCCGCTGATTGTTCTTTCGAGAATATTCTCTGTACAGCTGGTGAACCTTCAGTAGTCTCTATCTGATCCTGGGTACCTGCATATATAAAAACTTAGGGACAAGAAATTGTATTCAGTGTTTTGAGATTGGAACCGGTTTTGGGCGGTTTAGCGACGCGGTTTAAATTCTTTAAATTCAGCCTCTGAGACAACTGACCTAAACCAGTGTTACTATAGTATGTTATTTAATTGCTTAAAGACCAAAAAGATGGGTTTATAACATCTAATGAATGGTCATAGTATTTTAATTCAGGTTGGGTCAGGTAAAAAGCAAACTTTTAATGAAAGTTTAAAACTGATCTAACGAGGTAAACTTTTTTACCAGACAAGCACAAATTTGGCACAAAAACATTTTACAAATTTTTCTTAAAATCAAGTTTACAAAATGGTTTAAGCTGCATATATTTTATAAGAATAAATATCTGCTATTGCTCCTTCTCCATCTTTATTTATTAACTTTCAAGAAAGTTTTCTGGGATTTTCAGTAAAAATTTAGAATCAACATTGAAATGAGAAAAAAAGGTTAAATATCAAATAAGATTGTTCGACATCTTCCCAGCGGATTCCCCTGTCGTAAAATTAAACATGTACCCCTTGCTTTATCCCTGTTTATAAAGAACCCCCTCCTTGTATAACTTACTGTCTAGGTCCCTGGAAATGTTAACAGTGTTATAAGAAATGAAGGGAAGGGTATGAAGGTTAGTAGCGGCATCCTCCAGTTTATAAACATCTAGCCGACGATGCAATCCCGGCCGTCCTAGAGGTTAAAGTTAACCAATGAGAGTAGAAGTAAAGAGAAGAGGAACAAGTTTGTTATCATATTATTGTGACGTATCAGAACAGCTTTAGAACCGGTTTTATAATAAACAGTATTAAGGATTGTAGACAAGACGATCCATTGATTGATTAACGTTTATTTCTCTGTTTGTGACTGGCCCCTGTAATCTTAAATCATTAAATCATTTGTGGATTCAGTTTATAAAATATTGTTTGCTTACAATAAAACCTGTTTAGAGCTGTACTAATACGTCACTGTTGAAACCCTTCTTCTTAGTTGTGTATCTCTATAATAAGGTTTACGACGGTAAGTTCCATATTATTAATATGATTAAAATTCAGAATCAGAATCTTTAAATATTGTATGACTTGAAATTACAACGAGATTAAATGATATCGTGTAGGACGACCCAAAAGATAATACAATTATAATGTAATTTGTCCTATCTATGTACTCAATGCTACGAGGTTTAAATAATGTTCAATGTTCATTGTTCATTACTCAAAATATGTTTATTTAACACTTTAGTGAGTTTGATGAAAAAATGTTGACAAGAAATAAATGTATAAAGTTAAATCTGGTGTTATGTGTACAATGGGCAAACAAAAGATAAGGAAAAGGGGTATTTATTTTCCTTGAAAAATTCTTTTGCTAAATTCATCAGATTTATAGTTTGCGGTGATTATACAATTTTAACTTTTGAATTTTGGCCACAAAACACAACAAAACATAAAAACTATCAGGATTTAAGCATTATTTTATTCTGGTTAATAATAATCCCAAATATCTAGAAATATTTACCCCTGTTCCTCCCTTGGTTAGTAGTTAAGAACAAATGCAAAAAAAAAAAACAAAAAAAACACAACATACCCATTTCCACTGCTCTTTCACGAGTGAGCCTAGGTTTTACATCTAAAAATGAGAAGGAAAAAATTAAAACAAAAATCTAGGACTAAAAAATATATATATAATAACAAGAGTAAACAATAAACATAAACCATGCCAAACTATACAATGTTCGGTGTTTATATCAATACAATAAAGACTGATTTTTTAATTGTTTTTTTTTAAGTTAACGAGTAAACAGAGAGATCCTGTTAATTGGTATATTCTCTTTTTCATTATATTCAATTGAATAGAATAAAAGAGATAAGGTTTATGCGTATTCATATTCCTTCTGTTTGAAAGCATTGTATTGATATATACGACGATATAATCTGCAGTACTCTGACCGAAGATAAAGTAGCGTTTAGTGGAGTGTTCCTACCTTCCTCAACAGTATCCTGCTGAAGAGGGTGCTCTATACTTCCCTCGCCCTCTCCAGCACCACTCGACACAAAACTTTGCAACCAATTAATATTTGGGACAAAACTCATCTATAAATTAATCCCTTGAAATAGCTGTCATATATTAATAAATGTTTTATTCCTTTGCACCTCAAAAAATGCATTATTATTGTAAAAAAAACTTTTTATTTTTTTGTTTTATTTTTATTGGCGTTTATTATGCTACAAACATCTTTAAATAAAAATCTGAAGTTTCGCAGATTTGTCTCTATTTGCGGATTTATTAATATATATGAAGTAAGCTGAAAGAAAACATTCAGTAAAACAAGTTTGAAAACCAGGAATTTTAAAACATAAAATAATTTTCCAACTTAGTATATTTTTAGTTCTAAAATATATTCCAACTGCTAAACTTTATCTTAATTCACAAATCTTTTAAATTTTTGCAAAACATTTTCCCGTCTGAGGTTAATTTTTAAACCCAACCCCCCCTTCATAAAATTAGAGAAATCATAATCTTAAATATATATATTCAGTTTAAAAATACATATATTCTATATTTGTCTTTTCTGAGTGAAAGAAAATTCTTTCTTTTTAACAATTTATAGGTTCTCTCTTCCGCCATTTTATTTTTCTTCAGAAATATTGGTTATTTAAGAATATAAATAAATCAATAAATCAAGTAAAAAATGGATTTAAAACTTTGCAAAATCTTAATCTTTAAAGTTTAAATTTTCTTGAATAAATCTTTTTGACATTATTATCCGGAAATTAAAAGAAAACAGAAAATGATTTTAAAATTTGA
The DNA here is from genome assembly GCF_000591075.1 of Eurytemora carolleeae. NCBI lineage: Eukaryota > Metazoa > Arthropoda > Copepoda > Calanoida > Temoridae > Eurytemora > Eurytemora carolleeae. Next base: position 425,030 of record NW_019396033.1, read on the forward strand.
GCTTAATTCTTTTTTATTAATTGCCTAATAGAGCCGAGGGGTTTTTGAGGAGAATCGTCCGGGCTTGATTTTTCTGAGTCTTTCGAGGGATCCTTTACAGGGTTTGTGATGGACTCCTCTACACGGACCTTATTCAGATCAGGGTCCACGATATAATCATCCTCCTTGGCCCCTAAACCATGGACAACGAAATGTTTGGGACTTCACTTCGAGATAAAAATGGGAAAATATCATTTTTCCCATTTCAATCATCTAAAATAACAGTAAACTAACACATAACGAGAAAGATAAAAATGGCGAGTATTTTTTCGTACATATAAGACATTATACTGCTGTTGAACAGTTTAAAAAAACATGTATATGACCAGCTTCACACATAAAAATCTATCTTTTCAAAAGCGTTCACAAATAAAAAAAGACCACTTTAAAAACTGTGAGATTCTACAATGATGTTTATCAAAGTTTTAAAAGCTTATGATAACCATCATGTTTCACCCCGAATTAAACTTTAAGTAAAGGAACTGAACGCTTGACACTTTATTTAAGTTTCTAATCCTTAAATATTTGTAACCTAAAGGTGCATATGTATGACAGTCAAACTTAGACAATTTTATCTAACAAAATTTAAAGTGTGAAATATCAAATATAAGGTTGCAAAGATATAGGGATTAGAAAATGTAAGTTTGTGGAAAAGACTCAATCCCTTTGACCATTTCCTTTTCGTCTAGATTTAACTGCTAGATAGAATTGTACCAGAAGATTTTGTATCGAGTATTGAGCGAGAAAATGAGAAAATTGCATTTGTGAAACGTGTCACGTATTTGCTTTTCAATCAATACTTTGCACAAATATATTTCATCGAGAATCCAGGAGGCATTATATCTAATTCCCCCCTCATCTCACCACCACCTTTTACAATTTCAAATTTATAATATAATTTCAGAGCCACACACGTTTTTAATTGTCTACAGTTTTATTTCTCAAATAAAGATAAAAGAATTTTAATTCTCGAATGGAAAATCAATTTTAATTAAAAATCATTATTTTATGGCTATCGTTAGAATATCAAACATCGCATTGATTTCTTCAACAGAAACTACTATATAGATACTAATTCAAGTGCCCGGCGCTGCCCGTGAAATTAAGAAAATAAAAATCTAATTTTTAAAAAAAGATTATTTTATATGGCCCTTAAAAAATTCAGCCAATTTGGTCAAGCTGTTTGACTAGCTATAGCTAACAAATATATATATTCAAATATGTATATATATATATATATACATATGAGCAAAGAGCTTTACTTTAAAGATACAAGCCAACAGAGACATTGGACATTGCACAATTTGAATTCTAGTTTTTCAGATACCCCGCATATGATAGCAGATTAAAATCAAATTAAGCGATATGATGTGTATTAAATGTTGTTAAAAGGCAAATACTTAATATTCAACATTCATCCAATAGAATGATATGGGTCCGTATACGACTTCAATTGCTGTGTTTTATATTCATTGTACTTTTTACAATCATAACTTGAGTTCAACACTCAACAGTCGTCTTCCTATTCCACATTATTATGGGTCTCCCTGTACCTGGGACACTGGCAATACAGAGAAGATGTGATGAGCAGACATGAAAAGATTCTAGAACATCTGCTGGGTTGTTTGCATCTATTACTGTTACTTTACTAAAATATTTAACAGCTTTAAAATATTGGCAACTGGGAAATGTTTACATATCTACCATAAGAGCTGAAAAAGATGGAATTAACTTTTTAGTATAGAACAAAATTAAACTTGGTTTAAACATAAAAGGACAGTGGGCATAAATTTAAGTGATCCAATTTCATTAAAGATAAAAAAAGCTTGTTTTAACACAATAAAGGTAACCAGAAAACTTATTAATGTACTAAAGTCGTAATTTTTATTTTAAAATGACTTGAAGATTTTTTATACAAAGAAAACAAGAAGGGCTACCGGTACATTGTACAAGATTTGTTGCTTTCAAAATGGAAAACGCAAGAAATAATCATCTGTGCTAAACTTAAGTGTTAAAAACCTATTTAACGTTTTGATGAAAATTTATTCAAAGGGGGGGGGGGGGTTTTCTGGAAAATTTATACACCCATGATTCTTTAGATAACAAGTATACTTAAATGTATTCTACCTTATGCTATGCGTGGATGTACATATCCATACTAGTGATGACAATTGTAACTCTGCTTTTGCAGATTCCTAAATTTAAAAAATATTTAATTTAAACTCAATTAAATGCAAGTTTTTAAATTTATCAATTCATCAAATCAATAATTTACAAATAAACCTGTGATAAGCTTTCTCCATCCTTTAATTCTTGATCCAGTTTGGAGACCTCGTCTTCCTCGTGCACTGGATGCCGCGTCTCAGATTCTGGTGGCGAGGAATAGAACACGCTTGCACCAACAATCTCTCCGCCATCTTTAGTTTTTCCTCCTAAACAAACAGGGATTATAAGAGTTGATTAGAAGGGAAAAATCAACAGTTGTTAAGGAATTGATTTTTTGCAACAAACTTACATTTTCTAACCCCTATATCTTTGCAACCTGATGGTGTAAACCTTTGATATTTCAAACGTAGATTATTTGATCTACCAGAATTGTTAGTTTGAAATATCGAAGGTCTAAGAAAACGGGTTGCTAAGTTATAGGAAATAGAAAATCTAAGTTTGTGGCAAAAACTCAATTCCTTTGCATCAAAAAATAGATTTCCCTTGATTAATATTTACTTTTAAATACATTAAATTAGAAAATTAAGAGATATAGAAACTTGTCTAGATAAAAGTTTAATGTTTCTAAAATTTCATCTTCTGTTTTGCTTTTGGTGTTTAATATCGAAAATGAAAAATATAAAATCATAATATATTTCCTTTCTTTGCAATATCTGAAAATACATATACACTCAGCCGGCTGATAGAGAAGCTGTCAAATCTGTCAAGAAATATAGAAATCAATTCTTCAGCATCCTCACTCAATGTTCTTATCAATCAAAGTTAATTTTTCCTCACAGTGAAGATGGGATATTCCAAATAATTCAATAAATTTATAAAAAAAATGTATTTTGCTTAATGATTTAAAGCTTTGTAAAATCAATAAAAGCGTTTATGAAAAGTTTCAATTTAACTTGGCACATTTTTCTTGTTTAAGATGGTCTCGGCCTTAGAAATTTGAAAAACACTTCAATTAATTAAATAAATAAATCTTTCTTTTTGGAAAAATATTTGTAAAACAAACAATCCAATATTTCCTATTTTATGATGTAATCCTGGTGTCAAGGTTCAGATCTTGGATCAATTTAGCTGGATTATTTATAGCACCAAGCATTGCAAACTGGTCACAATTCTTTTCTATGACCAGTGCTAAGGATCCGGATCTATTGCATCCAAAAAATTTTAGCTCCCTGGATCTGGATCCGCAAATATATTCACTATGCAGTTCCACGGAACCGGATTCACAACGAAAAATTTCATTCAACACATCAAAAAATACTTTTTGCTCTTAATTGCATTCAATGAGATATCATGCAAGCTTTTCTAGTCATTGACCAGTCAATCAAATTTCTGCATAAAAATAGCAAAAACAGAAAAGAATTCTAGAAACTTTAAAGGTAAAATCAATAGCACATTTTAAAGTTTATGAGCGGAAGAAATGTCTTCCACCGCAGATAACTTCAGAAGAAATTAACAAACAAACAAATATTCTTAGAATATCTCAGTTGATAATATCTACCTGTAAGGTTGACCCCTGCAGCGCACCATATTTTCATTCCTGGTTCCTTCTCAGTCAAGGGTCTACAGTAGACAGGAACAGGGACAGGAACAGTGGATCTGTAACAGGAAGTTCTTTACTAACTTTTACGTCATAGCACTTTGAATTGATATAAAATGTAATAACATTTGTCTAAAAAAATCAGCTGGAAAAAGGGGGAGTTCAATAAATTGAATTGAAAGTCTTTTTCATGGATAAAGAGTTTGACTCTGTCTAAATCCTATGTTTTGGGCTCCAGTATTCTGTTCCTATATTACCTGTTCTGCTCCTCGTCAGGTTTAGGTAGGGTAGAGGCAGGTTTAGCAGGCAAAGACCAACCATAGGCCTAAACATTATAACTTTGTGGATTTTTGGTGGCAAACCTATTTAACTCATTTCCTCTTAAAAGTAAAATTATCTTTATTTCTTGATATTTTTCTTTAAACATTATCACAATAACTTGTCATTTCTTGCAATAAAAACATTTGACGACATTTGCGAAAGCCCAATAATTGTAAAAATTTTCAATCAAATTTGTCATTCATTACAACTATTGAAGATCTGTGACAGGTTTGATGTTGACATTCAATTCACATGTTTGTCGGGACACCTAGATCATAAAACATTGCCACTGGCTTTAAACCTAACTTTCAATACATGGGATGAATTTAGATTATAGTTTAGATAGCTATTGGACCGTTTTTAAACGTTTTTGTTCATAACTTCAACAAGATTCTTAAATTGTCTTGTATTTACTTCCTGTAACATCAGTAAAATATTGCCCCCTTTATACCATCAAGGGGTTTGTAAATAAGATTTTTGAAATTTTTGACAATAGCTGGCAAGATTTTTATTCTAAATATAGATACAGTTTAACCAATAATTCATCTTATTCTCATAAAAAATGTTTTTTTTCTGATTCTTCAAACAAAATTCTAATGAATAAGTCTTACCTGTAACCGCCCATCGTCTTTCTTGACATGTGCTCTAACTTGTTTATATTGTTCCTTCCTCTCCTGTGCCCTCCTAGCGGTCAGCTTGTCAGAGGGTCTGGTAATTAGTATTATGTTAGTGGACTATTGACTACACAAACAAAAACTAAAAAGACTATAATTTAAATTCAAAATGACTATGCATCCCACACAATAATGATTTATTTGGTGTATTGTCCTGTTTTGCCTTATATAGTCTGATGTATGTATAAAAACTTGATCTGGCTACGTAAGGGTATGTGCAGTACATTAAATGAACCGGTTGAGACCACGTTGGCAATATATAGGTCTTTCTTTTTTTAAAAAGATAACATCTTTTTATTATTTTCTGAAAAATCTGTTTGACAAATGACAAGCCTACTACAAAGATTTATGAGACTTTCCATTAATTCATCAATCTACTGTTTTATTTTGTATATTTTGTCAAATACCAATGAAAAAATGTGTTTTTTTTCAAAATGGTTGTCCACTGTCCAGAACTTTTTGTAAAAGGTTCATTTTGTATTCTGGAACTGACTGTTATTAGTAATCACAGAAAATGAATGGGTCCTGTCTAATTTAACATGAAAGGTCCTTTGAACCTTATTTACAATTTAGAGAGAGATATTTCAAAGAATATTTGCAGAGTAAATTACAAGTTGCATCCAGAAAATATATTTCTAAAATATGGGATTCATATTTTCATCTATACAATTTGAAAACTCTACAATCATGTTTTTTTAATCATCTTTCGAAAATGGCTATTTTTTTAAGTTACATCCGTAAAATAGAGAAAATAAAACGGTTATTGCTAAAATTTGATACCCAATAATATTAGAATATTAAAAATGCAATTAAACTACTTATAAACAAACACATACTGAGCCGAAGGAAGTGGAAAATTGCTCAGGAAAGTGACTTATACCAGCTTCAACTTCAAATATGAGCCAAGGAAATTGTGTTTGGCAATGTATTGGATTTTAAAACTTTTAAATTTGTGTTTACGTCAGCTTGCTACTCCTTGGTTATATCTAATGTCAATCCTGTATAATGTAAACCACTGTTGGAATATTAAACCCCAAGGATAAAAGAAAAGGAAATCTTATGGAGAACTCCACAAAGAATAATAACAGAGAAAACGCCTTTCTTTTGTAAACTAAAATAGATTTTTTACAACAGGGTCCACATTTTTTCTTATTGTTAACCAGGTTTGAAACCATTTCAGAAATAACAACATTTACTTAATTACTTCTTGAAAATGCTTAAATCTATGTGATGTTGAGGGCACAAGTCGCTCAATAACCAGAATTGTTTACTCAGATCTACCAAAATTATGAGAAACACAGTGACAATTTATAGGAAAAGAAAGAAATAATATTTTTCTCAATAAAATGTTCATCTTAAATCTTATATCTCAAATCGTATTTTCAGACATTCAGGATTTAAAGCTTATTTATCTAGAAATGAGCAACAATATTTATTATAAAAAAAAAACATCAAAAGGGGAAAATGAAATGTAATTAAGTCAGTGATTGAAACCAACAAATGTCTAGTTTACTTCTTCTACTTTCAAACTGAGTGCTAAGTTCTATTTCCGGCGGTGTAGAAGGCCCTGATGTAGATTCAGTATTGCAGTTTAGACAAGCTATCTTATTGGTTTCCTTACTAACATTTTCTAAAGAAATACTTGATTCTAAAACAGTGTTATTTTGGGTTATGTTTGTTTGATCTTCTAGACCAGAATCAAACAACTCTCTAGTATTAAAGTTCAAGTGAGAACAGTTTAGTGTTGAAGGATGGGTTAATAATGATGGGGGTAATGGATCAAGGAGGGTGAGAGAGGGAGGGTGGAAAGGAGCTGGAAAAGGAGCGTTCAGTATATCAGATGTCTCCCACCATCTTTAAACAAAGATATATTGAAAAATATAAATCATTAATCTTGCAGTCTAGTAGAACACAGTTTTATTTCATGGAATATCTGGTGGCTCCATAAAAAAGACAAAACAAAATATTTAACCTTAAATATCCCAAATAAAAATATGGAATATCTGGTGGCTCCATAAAAAAGACAAAACAAAATATTTAACCTTAAATATCCCAAATAAAAATAGCCTTACAAACAAATTTAGTCTTCAACACTTGTATAATTGGACAATTTTAAAGCGAACCTAAAGTAGCTCCTTTTAATACACTAAACCATTGAAATTGTTTTATACTGGGTGAATACTCAATGCAATTCTAACAAAAGATAGGATGCATCAAAGGAGGTACAATACAAATCGAACTGATTAAAATAGAACTAGAAGTTTTTGGACAGAAATACATCAATCCCTTTTATAAAAATAGGTTTGCACATTTTCTAACCTTTATATCTTTTGTTACATTTGTGGGTTGGATTTCATACATTAAAGTTTTAAAAGTGACACAAATGTAATATTTGGTTGAATTTTAATAGTTTAAGTTTACATATAGAATACACATGACGTAACTTGTTAATGCCAGTCTGGTTTATTAGGATAGTTTTATAGAATAATTATTTATTTGAAAGACTAAATATTTGCATCAAGGAAAAATAAAATTTGAATAATGATTTTGAACTCTGAATAATTAACTAAGACAAGAGTTAACTGTGAGCTGTAAATATATTGTTTGAATATATAAAATAGGGAAAGTAATGTAAAAATATTTAGTTTAAATTAAACAAAAATGGTTACATGAGAGAGTGTGACTTAAAATAATTATATTTAAATAAAATAATCTGAATCTGAAAATTGTAAATACTTACACTGATTCTCCATCAAAGAGATCTGTTCCCCTAGCCGCCTTCCTCTCTGCAGTGTTTCGGTTTCTCATGGTGCTCAGGGGACCAAGATTCTCCTAGATATCAATCAATCATTGAACTAAATCAATAATGAACTAATCCATAACTTTATCAATCAAACATTCAACTAAATCAATAATGAATTAATCTGTAACTTTATTAATCAAACATTCAACTAAATCAATAGTGAATTAATCCGTAACTTTATTAATCAAACATTCAATTAAATCAAATAATGAGTTATTCCAATTTAATAATTAAACATTCCACTAGTTCAATGATCAATTCATACGTAAATCTATCAATCAATCATTTGATTAGGTCAATGAATTAATCTGTAAATATGAATCAATCATCCAACTGGATCAATAAAAAATTAATCCGTAAAATTATCAATCAAACATTCAATTAAATCAATATGAATTATTCCTTTTTATCAATTTAACATTCAACTAGTTCAATAATTAATTCATTTGTAAATCTATCAATTAATCATTTGATTAGGTCAATAAATTAATCCGTAAATATAGAATAAAACTAGCATGGGATACAACACACTATAGCAAAATTGGGACAAGGATTTCATTTCAGAGGTCAAAATAGACATTGGAGTCTTCTAACCAGCGCGCTAGTAGCCAACCATTACATTATGGGTCATCTTGGCACAGATTTTACATGTTGTATGTAGATTTATAGGTAATTGGGCACGAAGAATTCTTTTCTGAGGTCAAAATAAATATTGGAGCATTCTGACCGGTACGCTAGAAGCAAACCATTACATTATGGGCCATCTTAGCACAGATTTTACATGTTGCAGGAGGCTGATTTTTTGTATGTGAGCTTAAAATGATGTATATTACATGCATTTTTTGGGTTTGAGCAACAGTGCGAGGGCACACTTTTTGTGAAAAAATACGACTTTTTTATGGTAAATCAATCTTAACCTCATTTATTGCATTATGGGTCATCTTAGCACATATTTTACATGTTGTATGTCAATTTATAGGTAATCGGGCACCAGGAATTCTTTTCTGAGGTCAAAATGAACATTGGAATATTCTGACTGACGCGCTAGTAGCCAACCATTACATTATAGGTCATCTTAGCACAGATTTTAGATGTTGTATGTCGATTTATAGGTAATTGGGCACGAGGAATTCTTTTCCATGGTCAAAATAAATATTGGAACATTCTGACCGGCGTGCTAGTAGCCAACCATTACATTATGGGCCATCTTAGCACAGATTTTACATGTTGCAGGAGGCTGATTTTTTGTATGTGAGCTTAAAATGATGTATATTACATGCATTTTTTGGGTTTGAGCAAAAGTGCGCGGGCACACTTTTTGTGAAAAAATACGACTTTTTTTATGGTAAATCAATCTTAACCTCATTTATTGCACTTAAACATTTATCCTGACACTCTTGAATTGTTAGTATATCAATCAATTAATATCAATTTTATAAATTGATCAGTCCATGGTCCATAAAACAGTAAATTAAGCACTAAATTAATCTGTTCAAATTATTTTAACGTTTATATTTTTGACACTGACACTGAAGGAGGAAGGAAGGGGACATGAGTTGGAAAATGTCTGATCCATTTGAAATAAGAAAATCTCATCCAAGGATCTGAAATATCTTTTCATTTTCAGCTTCAATGACTCGAACGTTTTCCACACGACCAAAAAGAGATACTAAAAGATTTAAGTTAATTTGATTTTCAATAATCATGGATCTAACAAATATCTTAACAAACAAACATATTTTTTTATTTTTTATATATTGCCTAGTGAATAAAGCCATAGTAAAATTGTTTCAATCTGCGCATGCACATTTTGCGCAACCCTGGCTAACATAGTGGAGTATTTTTCAAAGATATACCCTGGGATTGAACATCTCCTCAATCTGATATTTGTCCTCACCTCACTGTTTGAATATGTCATGTTAAGGTAAGGTGATAAAGGATCATTGGGTCGCTCTGTGCCGCTGAATAGATTACTGAAACTGAAATAAAAAAGTTAAAAATGCACAAAACGGTTAAATTTTATCTTTAAATATTTAATATAATTTATTTGAATAAAATATGAAAGAAATAGAAATAAGTTAAATATATCAATAAGTAACCAAAAAACTAAGGAATAGAAAAACAACATTTAAGATATTTTTGTGCATTTCATGTTGTTATAAATAATGACGGTAGATTGAAAATAAAAAAATCTGAATACACGGTACAATTGATGTGTTTCATGTGTATTGGGCTATTCAATATCATAATTTCAGATTAACGTCGTCTTAATATACAACAGCTTTCAGGGTCCCGCTGTACAATATTGATAAAGAGACAAAATGTGTTTTTTTTGTGCGGATGAAAAATGATTTTTGAGCAAAAACATATACTCTGGATAAACTACTAGATTGAAAGAAGAAAAAGAAATATCACTGATATATATATAAAAATAAGGCTTAGGTTTTCTCAATTTAGAAATAGAGATTTAAATCTAAGATCAAAATTAACGATTAGACGTTCAGCAGTCAAAATACTTTCCGTTCATTTTTTTATTAACTAAATAAGTCCTGTTTGGCATAATTAATTTAGTCCCGTCATTGAAAAAAATGAGGAGAATTTTGTGGTTATATAAATTCCATCCATTTTCTTCATTGGAAATTTGGAAGTCACTATTACAGAAAACCGCAATTAAGAGAAATCGTTTTTTATTAAGAAAAACAGGGATAACTCCGTCATTTTTTGTTCCCAGAAACACTTGTCTATTTCAAGAAGAACTTCTTTAAATGCAGTAAATACTTACAATTTCCATATTCCTTTATTATTCTTCTTGTCGATGGGTGAATCTGTTTTAGAAGCTCTAATCATCTCAGTCCACCTTTAAGAAAATATCTTAAATTTTCTACAAATAAATAGTCAAGTCAAGGTTATTCAGGGTTCGGTCGAGCCTTCTCTTTCAACCCCATTTTTATTAATGAATATATACTTTAAACATTTAGTCTATAAGATCATTACCGTGTTATTTTAGAGATTTTATTTTAAAGATCGCATGTTATTTATTGAGTTAAAACTTACAAATTTAAACTGTTTCTTAAGAATTGGGATAAGCGACATAAAATTCAAGTATTCCAAATATAAAAACAAGAACAGGTTTTCATCATACAACATCACTGGAGTCAACATCTCAATTTCAAATCTAAAATTAGATGAATAAAAGTCACCTAACAGCTTCCTGAAGTTCCATAAATCGTTCCTTGTACTGATTCCGTTCCATCAAAACACGTGCCATCTCAACCCTGATTATAAAATCAAAATAACTAATCCATTAAAACATGTTCCATCTCAACCCTGATAATAAAATCAAAATAACTAATCCATTAAAACATGTTCCATCTCAACCCTGATAATAAAATCAAAATAACTAATCTATTAAAACATGTTCCATCTCAACCCTGATTATATAATCAAGATAACTAATCCATTAAAACACGTGCCATCTCAACCCTGATGATATAATCAAAATAACTAATCCATTAAAAAGATTTATCGCGATATAAAAATACACATGGGGACGGGATGGTTTGGTATACTCTCCCGTTTTGCCTCATAAAGCCTGTATACGACTGTGTTTCCTGTGTGTACTGCCCACAGGAACTGAGTTTTTGTCTTATTAATAAATCTTTGAAACCTGATGGGTTAAACATTAGATATTTCAAACTTAGTTGTTATTATCTAACAGAATTTATAGTTAGAAATATGAAAGTGCTAAGACATTGGGTTGCAAAGAAATAGGGATTAGAAAATTTCTTTTTCTAGTTGCTTAAAGGTCGGCATGGTACTTCTAATAAACCAGAGCTTACAGTGAATAATGATCATAAAACTATTTATGAAGACAATGATAATATTGACCTTGTGAAACGTTTTCTCTGTGCCATCGGGACATCTTCCTGCTCCTCCTCCTTCTCCTTCTTCCCCTTCTCCTCCTCCTTGATGACCTTGAGCTCCTCCTCTAGCTCCTGAACCCTCCCCTGGAGCTTAGCTCGCACCTCCTGAAGACTCCTAACCTCCTCACGAAGAATCTCATGCTCTCTAAATAAAACATTGAGTTAAGAAAAAAAGTTAATTCTTCATCATAAAAAAATACTATTTGACCAGAGCATAGGTAGTAATGTGCTTCAAGTTTTAAATTAGTTTTTCTCTTTTTTCTCTTTGGCAGAAAATGTTTTTTTAAATGTTTATCCTAAACAATTTCTTTTCTGACACTTTGCCAAATTTTGACCCTGACAGATAATTTATGCAAAAAAACGATCCAAAAACGAACATTTTGTAACGGTAATTTTTTCATAGTTTTCCATTCTTTAATATTGCAAAGTTTAATGAAAGCAATTGTTAACAGAATCTCGGAAGTTTTATTAAAGTTTTTAGAAACCAAACCAGTTAACTACACTCATTAGACTCGGGATTATCTGATGAGTTGAGTTTGCGACTGCGCCGACCAATGGCAGTATCTATTATTGTATTCAATTTTTCTGCTCACCCTGTCAACTCGTCAACTTTAGCGATGAGATCGTCCTTAACGATGTTGAGCGCGTTTTTGGTGGCGAGGAGCTCGTTGTTCTCCATAATCAAGTTCTCAACCTCCTTACCCATACCTACACAATCAGTCAAAAGTAACAGTGAGAACCGGAAAACCGTGGAATTCTTGTCGTCTTCTTTTTCTTTTAATTACTTAAAGGGACAGACCGGCTACGTAATGTAGTTGAACTGAGTATCCGGTGTTGTGGACAAATTCTTTTGGTTTCGTTTGAGACATATAAAACTTTTCCACAATATTTAACTTCTGAGTTTGAGTGCATAGTCGACGTTCAAAATTATGAATTTGGGTGGGTACGTTTTCAGAATCGGTTAGATTAAAATAAATTATTAATAAATAAAAAGAACAATTCTGAAAACGTATCAACCCGAAAGTACAATTTTGAACGTCGACTTTGCGCTCAAACTCAGGATTTACAGATCTTTAAAAAGTTTTTTATGTCTCAAACGAATCCGAAAGAATTTGTCCACAGCACTGCATACTCGGTTCAACTACATTACATAGTCGGTCTGTCCCTTTAAGTCGCTAAGAATATTTAAAATTGTAACTGAGCTATTTCTAAAAGTGCCCTCCACATTTGAAAGTTATATCAGGTGCAACAATTGAAAAATACACAATCCTTAACTTCACTTCTTAAGTAAAGGAAGTACAAAGACGACATTTAGTAGATTTTTCTGTTTCTCACTGTGTAGCTAACTAACAACAGTATTCAAGTCATGCAACTTTTTGCTTTTTTGAAACGATAAGAAAAGACAAGTTTTTTATTCACTGTGAAAATATATTTTTCTTTGCTTCCAATCTCATATGTAAAGTATGCGTTAGGCATTTATTATATCTGACAGTTAACGTTATTATAAAAAATTACCAAAAAATCATTTTGTATATCAAACAAAATGAATTATTTTTTACAAGGTTTCTATGATCAACATCGTTACTAGAAATAACCACCACTTCCCGCGTGCAAAAATTGCAAAACATTGCAAAAATATTATTATTTTTCACAACTCTGTACTGACTGAAATGGACCTTTCTATTTCAGAGTGCAGATTTGTTCACCAGGAAAACAAAACAAAAGATTGTCAACAAAAATCAGTAAGAGTGAAAAATTTTAAGCGGGGGGGACATAGTTTGATGAAGGGAGTGGGAGGATGGATCATATTTTGATAAATGGAGGGAGGGGAAGCATATTTTGATAAAGCGAGCGGGGGGGGGGNTAAAGGGGGGGGGGATTTCATAAGACATTTCAAAGATAAAAAAAATCATATACAGGACATTTCATGTCTAGGACATCTCCACTTTATAAAATTTCTTCTTTTTTAACAATGTCTGAACACCGCGGGGGACTTGATGAACAGAACTCTTGCCTATTCTTACCAGTCACCATCACCAAACTGTGTAACTGATTCTCAAAACAACAAGAAAATTGTAAAAAAAAGATGTTCGATGGAAAGGTTATGACGTTGGAAGCTCAACCTTTTATTCTTTATTCAAATTAATATCCCCCCCTTCTCTCCAGCCCTCTCTATCCAGGACATCATTCTAGACTCCATCATTTTAGATTACAGAATTTTATTTTCTCATTTCAAGGGAAAATTTCTGTGTTCTACAGAAGATAATTTTAATCAAGATTAGGAATGAAATCATTTTTTTGCATATTTTAAATGATCTTTAAATTACTTTTGTTATCATAATCAGTATGATGAATATTTTGATGAATATTCAGGTTGGGAAAACGTAATTAAAAATTGTCTACTAGTTTTTGATGAACTTTATCCAATGATTATTAATAAAAGTTTAAGAAATTGTTAAATTATTCATGAAAGAAAATGATATTTCAAGTAAAAGTTTGAAGGACCCTGTAACTTGTAAGTGTATACTGACAGGTAATCAGTTAGAAAAGATCTAGTGTAGTTGGGAGACCCTTCACTCTATAGTTCCTTGAATAGAGAATAAAGATCAATCTCCCCNCAAAGCTGACAGGGATCTTTAGAAAAATAATGAGGGGAGGGTTGTGAAAAATAATCTACATGCTATTCTAATCCGTATCCCACAGCCTTTAAGTGACCAAACACAAGAAGGAGAAATGTTTTCACAAAAATTCAGTCCATGTGGCATTTGAGTTGATTTATTGATTTCTATAAATAAACAAAAAAAAATCCCCCCTTCCAAAAAAATGAAGATTTCACACATTTATTAAAACCCAAAAAGGTGATCTGAATATTTTCCAAATTAATTTATACAATGGAATCTGTATCTAAAAAAAATGTGGAAATGCTTATTTTTGGAAAATATATCCCCCCATCACCATTACATTGACCAGATATAAGTACAAATTACTTCTTATGGCTAAAATCCCAGCTGAACGTCTATATCTCGAAACTTTTTTATTCCCTAACACAAATATTTTAGAAAAATTAAGAGTTTGATAAAAAAGTAAAATTGGAAAACACTTAAAATTTTGACTTTTCATGCGAAAGGTAAAATATAAAATAGTGAAACAAAGGAAATAAACATTTTCCACAAACTTTGATTTTTTAACCCTGGCCAATGTCTTTGAAAATTGATGTCGTAACTTTCAGAACTCATGGTTAAAAATTTGAAAGGTCTGCTACATCAGGTTGCAAGGATGATAAGATTAAAAATAAAAGTTTGTTAAAAGTGTTTCTTACTGTGAGAATAATTTGCTTTGTTGTTAATAAACATGCAGTTTTTAATGATCAATGAAATTATTCAAAAATATATATCTAAATAAAATATTAGGTATAGCTTACCGTAGTAGTTGTCATTAGCTGCACAGCCATAAAAATACAATAATTAGTAATTATTAGAATTAAATTTTTAAAAAGCATGAGACCGAATTTAAAGAATTTAAACCGCGTCGATGAACCACCAACAACCAGTTCTAATTGAGCGCCGGCTCAGATCTCGTAACTCTGAGCCGCGTCTCAAATTTGACACGCGGCTCAAATACTTTAAATTCGGGCACTGATTATTCTTTTCTATAATGGATTTTAGTTTTATTAAATATCATTTATGACTAATGATTTGTCTACATATAAAAACTTTTCTCTGTCCTAAAGTTTAGGAGAATTTTAAAGAATTTTAATCTTATACTTTTACAGACGAGTTGTATTGGAAAAATGAAACGTAAAAAAGTGTTACTTATTTTTTAAAACCCACTCTGGAACAAAAAAACAGGCTGTTATTGGTTAGTGTCAGCAAACAATCATAATGTC
Source organism: Eurytemora carolleeae (assembly GCF_000591075.1). NCBI lineage: Eukaryota > Metazoa > Arthropoda > Copepoda > Calanoida > Temoridae > Eurytemora > Eurytemora carolleeae. The sequence continues at coordinate 440,439 of NW_019396033.1, forward strand.
TTAAAATAATAAATTTGCAATCAGAATAAGTTGGAAGACATTATAAAAGTCAAGAAAGAAAATAAAAAAAATGATGAAATTCAAGAAAATGAGATTTCTTAAAGTTTTATTAAATCAAATCCTTATCATAATTCTAGTTTAAACAGTTAAAGGGACTGTACACGTAATTTAAGTGACGCTTTCATTTAACAAATAGCTGGTCCGATTCACAACAGTAACGGGAAACATTTCGTCGTTTTTCCATCTTAACAGTTGAGTATTCTTAAAACTACACTATATGTTTCTGCTGCATAAAATCCGTAATTATAGTAAACCACAATTCGGACATCAATCTATTGAAGCGGACTGTCACTTGAAATTATGTCGACAATCCCTTTAAGGATAAAATCTCATCCAAGACTTGTTTTTCACCAGATTCTTCACAATTTCCTTTAAGGTCTATATAGTATATAAGCATTCAACATTCCAAAATAATGCAAAACAAATCAGGCAAAACTTACTAAATAAAAATAAAACAAAAATTACCGTTGTCATAGCTACGATAGCTTACACCGTCATCGTCGCTGTCTATAAAAAATGAAAAAAAAACTAAAAAATGAAAATAAAAGAAAAAATTGTTGCTTAACAGTGTAACATGCATTACATATACTTTTTCTATTGAATGTTCTAAGTAAAAATATGTACATAAATGTGTATTTTTATTGTTATGTACGCTTTGAAACTTGTATAGTGCTAGATTGAGTGCTGGACAATACACAGTAAAATGCGGAGGTAAATATCTAAAGGAAATAATTTTCAATTATTTTGGGAGTAAATTAAAAATTGGCAATTTTCCCTTAGTGTATACTTGTTGGAAAAATAAAAATCATAAATTTTTTCTACCAATTCATTTGTTTACTGGGATGGGGGAAAATATATACAAAATATATATCCTTGCATTGTGCGCGGGCATTACAATTAGGCCTTTAGTGTACACTACTACATTTAAGCATGCTATCCTATGTACAAAGACTGACAATGCGTACATAATACATAATACATAATACTGACCAGATGAAGCAAATTCTGCTGGGTGTACAAACCCTCCTGTAGCGTGGAAATATAAAAATGTAAACACAATCTTCAGTACATATTTAAAAACAAACACTGATTTAAGATCATATTAGTACAAGTACAAGTGGTACAAGTACAGTACAATACTATTATAAATTTACAAAGAACATCTAATTAATTTTAAGTTTTACACGCTTAACGTCAGTGTATACTGTATACCGAAAACAACAGGAATAAAGTTCTGAAGAACTTAAGATTTGGTTTCATTATATTCTGTGGAAAATATGATAGTTTGATGCTACTTTATCTGTACCCCTGTAATTTGTCCGTTGTCACCCCGGTAAAATGTCCTTAGTTTGCACCCAGCTCTTGTAAATTGTCCTTTTTCTGCACCCATGTTTATTGTCCTTTTTCAGTATAATTTCTGTATTTGTCTGATCTGAAGATGGCTCTAACCTGTTAGATCTGCACCCTCATCAACCTCGCCAAGAACCTGAGTATCCTAAAGTTCGATCAATCAATCAATCAATCAACAATTCAATTAACCAATCAAAGAAATCAATCAATCAATCAAATCAATAAATTAATTAACCAATCAATCAAGCAATAAATCAATCAATCAATCAATCAATCAATCCAATCAATCAAGCAATAAATCAATCAATCCGTCCATATTTTAATCCTCCTGGCAGAGTAATATTTCCCCAAGTTCATGTTTTACCCGTCCTATTGTATAAAAACTTTGTTAAGAAATCAAAAATACACCAAAATTCAATTATTTAAACAAACTAATTTACCTGGAAACTTAATTCTTGGTATAGATTATTTCCAAGTCTCTTCTCCCTAAATTAAGTAAGGAATAGAAGGGAGATATAACTAACACGGTCCGCCCTACCATGTAATTATACATGCTTTGTAGACGGTACTTCATTTGAAATATTAGTGTGATGTACAATTACCCCATATACAATAACCTATTCTGAATGTTTCTTATACAAATGGAGTACAGTCTGCAAAGCATGTATACTAATATGGTAGGGCGAACCTAAATTTCTATTTAAATGTTCCTACTTTGTTTAAGGTCTAGGCATAAGGCAATGCTTAGAATCCGGTAGGAACAAAATAAAGAATAAAAATATTATTTTGGAAAGAACAATGACTAGAAATTGTTCAAGTGTCGAAAGATTAAGCAACTAAGAACTTTTTTTCCTGCAAAAAATCTAAATCTTTTATTTGAGCAAAATGTATGTACGTCGCATATAAAAATAAAATTGCTCATTATTATATAAACAAAAATTACTAGACTTTAACAAAAAGTTTTTATTACTTTTTTACTTACGATTTAGTATGGGTTGAGCAAGGAATAGGTGTAGAGGGAGAAACTGGGGTTGCAGGACCAATACTTCCGTCCTGATCAAACAAAAACACTTATTTATTAAATAATACTAGGTGTCCCAATAAACATAGGAGTTAGTGACAAATTTGAGATCGTAGATTATTTTTAATTATGGTGATATCCCAAGGCTTACTAGAGGTAAGGTGTATTCTGTAGAATGTTTCGTCTGCTAGAGCTTTGCATTTTTTTGTTTATGTTGATTTATAAACTGTAGTAATGAAAAGTAAATGTTTAAAAAAAGTAAAGCTGTCACTCATTACTTTAAAACAAAAATGTCGCAAGTCACTTTTATAGAAAAACCACAATTTAAAATATTTTTTAAAGATAAATCATGAATATCTTAATTATTCTTGATAAAATAAACCTTTAAAGATAAATCATGAATATCTTAATTATTCTTGATAAAAGGTACTGTTGTGTGTGTATCGGATATATCACTCTATAAATGGATAGTCACTTGAAATCAAATCTACGGTCTCTGTAAATATCGGGGAAAAAAAATGCAAAAATGGAAATAGAATTCAGAACCAAGGAAATGTGTCAAATCATTCTTTCAGAAGTTGTTCCACCTTAGAAACATCCTGGGCTAGTTCAATGCTTGATGAATCATCCATCTCCGGGCTCAGTCCTTCAACCCAACCACCTTAAGTATAACATTTTAACATTCTTCATATTCAAAATATGTTAATCCATACATTTATCTATCTAAATGTGAATGTTTGTCATGCAAGGGGATATACAGGGTGTCCCATTATACAGGATAATGTCTTGATTAAATAAGTTGTGCACTTCATTTGTGAAAATTTGTAAATATACATTTTTTAAGAATAATAGACAACAATAATGAATCTTAATAAACCTTTTCTTGGTGCTAATTCCACTGGACAACATAAGTTAATTTGGAGATAAAATAAGTTTATTATTATGATCAAACTTATTGAGAAAAAAACATATTTGAGAAATTCAATGTTAATAGCCGGTTACTAATACTACACATCAAAAACAAATGTTTAAGGAAACTGATTTTAAGTAAAAAGTCAGTGTTCAATGTTTATAAAAAAAAACAAGCAAACTAAAAGGTAAAATGTAATATCTATGCGTAATTTAAGGTTAGAATTTAAGGGAAATCATAATGGGAAAAGTCTAAAATATTTCTACAAAACAGAAATAAAAAAAATTTGAAAAATAGTTAACTATAACATCTAATTGTAACAGCGGAGTGTCCCAAAATTACTGTAAATTACTAACTTCAACTTTAATTAACACAAACATCAATTTAAATATTTTAAGATACACTATTTAGACAATCAAACCAAAACTTGTGACGTATGTGCTAAAAATCGCTCAATAAGATAATATGTTCCATATAAATTATGATTAAATTTCTTCTACAGTAGTTAATTCCTTTTGATAAAAAGAATTAGTTCATTTTCCCATGGCGTCCTGTTTAGATTTTATTTTACATTTCTTTCCGGGTTGTCCTTGTTTTCCGGGAACTTAAACATAAATTATGTTTAAAGTATAAAATGAGTTCCATAATAACGATTAGTGCTCGGTTTCCATTGTTCCAAGGCGTAAAATTTCTATTGTTTTGTCAGCAAATAACTATAGAATTTTTTGATAAATTGTAAATACTTTTCCGCGCATGGAAACACAGGATAAAGTGATAAAACGGGTGAACTAAGGTGTGCATGCTTAATCTAAGTGTACTTGTGCCCAGATCCCCCTCAGTGCCACTCCTGGTGCCCAAAAGATGCGCATTTTTCTCAACATTCTCCGGATTTTGCGCGTTTTCCTGAATTGCAATCTCCGGATTTTGTTGAAGAATATCCTCCGTAATCTGACCTTTATCAACCATTTGCCGCCGGTTTTTGTTCGCCATTCCTTCTCCCGGGGTCTAAAAAAATATATTAAAAAATTGGTTAAAATAAGATAGATAGAAAATGTAGATAGAAAAAAGTAGTTAGAATAAAGTATAAAGAACAGAAGTAGATAAAATTAAGTAGATAGAATAGAAGCAGATAGCAAAAAGCAGATGGATAAAAGTAGATATAATAAAGAAGTATAGAACAAATTAGATTGAATGAAGTAGATAGAATAAAATTTCCTTGGAGCTTGTTTTATCCTTAAAAGAAACCATGCCTACAAAGTTCCATGGGGTGCAATTATTCTTGAAATTTGGTTTTCTATTCCTTTTCTAGTATTTTAGTTTGAAGAGGATACTCTATTACTCATACTCAACATTTATATTAATTTGTACAACATATTGTCAGCTTGTTAACCAGTATAAGTGGAACTGCATACGCTCATTTAACAGGTGAAAGTTTACTCTATTAAAAATATCTAAACATTGAGTAATTTTTCCAAAAAATAACGATAAAAGATTTAAAATTAATCAGACTGGAAGTTTTGTACAGGGTTTTATTTTACGGGCGAAACAAAATCCAAGAAAGATTCTAAATCTTCTTTTTTTTTTCTTACATGGAGCTCTTTCTTGATACTAGTAGAGGAGTATTCAACAATAGGGGTCTCCAGTCCCATATCACAGCTCATCAGAGATATCTAAAAGTTAATTTTTCATCAAAAAAAGTTTCCATCTTAAAAGGACTGTCGTTGTAATTTCAAACGACCTTTCATTAAAGGGACCGTTCATTTATTCAAATAATTTGAGAGTAAACTAAATAGCCTATTATATATTCATTGGTATTAGTCTTACTTTTCAAAGACAACTGTGGCCGAATGCTTTTTGTCATTGTCATGTATTATAAAAAATTTCAAAAATTTGATTAAACTGTAGTATCTAGTTGATTGTAGATATCTTTACCTTTTTTTAAAGTTATTCAAAATTTGTCTATTTTCAAAATATAACTTTTTTTTTTAACATTTGACGGATTGATACGTTTTCTCTACTTCCCCAGGAATCCCCGAGTTGGAATCTAGGAACCGGTTTGATGGAGAGAGAAGGTCGCCTTTGTATACACATGTTAAATCATGCTTGCACATGAAAAACGTTAATTTCTTGATAATTTTAAAATCAAAAGTTTTCATATTTTTATTGTATTATGGCTGACGCATGATACCATTGAAATATGATAATTTTGATAATTTTAGATTGTATTTTGCTGTTGTTACTAAAAAAAAAGTTTAAATAGTGTCTATGCAAAGGTATCGTTACTTTCCGCTGGAATTCTAGGCGATAAATCGGCCTTTTCTCCGGTCATAGATATCTTTGAAAAGTAAGACTAATACTAATGAATAGCTAATAGGCTAATTAGTTTACCATGAAATTACCCGAATTAGGGGAATGTCCGATTCACAGTGGTACCCTCTTTTACTTTTATCTGATCAATGATAAAGAAAATATTGTTCTTTTTCTTCCTAAAAAGTAATTAATTCCTCAAATGTTCATGAAGTCCAATTGAACATTATCATTCTTTAAAGAGAAAACTATAAATATCTTATACAGTCTTGATCAAACAAGGCGGTGTACCGTGCAAAATCAAGCATGCCATTTTCTAAATGGAATCACTAAAAAGTACGTAGAACTGTAACTAAGGTTAAATATATTATTTATCAATTATCAATAATAGATTTCATAACTCTGAAATAACTTGAAAAATGATCTTCTACCTCATTATTATTTTCTAGTTCGCTATATCCATATGAAACCGGTCCAGAGGATCTGAATTTAAACAAGAAATTAGTTTATTTTAATTTCATCATTATTCATCTTTCAGCTATATACGTGTTATATGGGAGATTAAAGGGTTCGTTGGTCTTTAAGATTTCTTTGTTCAACAAAGCTTTTCCCTTCAAATTTTAAATCTCAATAATCTTTTGATGCACGAACCCCTAATCCTTTACCATTCTTCAGGGGGAAATTTTGTAAAAATAAAAAGTTTAAAGGATATTTTTTTTTCCTTAGTACGTCTATTGACTTAGTTTGGCCAATATATCTTTACAACAGAATTCACCAGAATTAGGATCTAAAAAGGTTGAGCACACAAATTTCATTAGAAGAGGATAGTTCATTTGGCGTACCGTCCCATTTTGCTTTTTATTGTCTGTATGTGTACTGTACAGCTTGCTCTAGCAGGTCAAAGTCTGACCGGTACGTGAAATGAACAGTGGGGAGACTAGCTGATAAATCCTCATTTCATAACCCCCCCCCCCCTCACAACCCATCATTAAACCAAGAACTTAACTCTTCAATATTGACCGGAATACTGTAGATAATAAGAGATAAGGCGGGTCAACTTACAGCCTACAACGTAGGGGGGGGGGAAGTATTTTATATTACTGTGAATATAAATCAGTTTTATCTGTAGAAGCAACAACATATTAATGAACACTGAACTCTGAACAACTGTAGAAAGAAACTTTAGAAGATTTTCGAAAAAGAGTATATTCAAAGGTTTTCCAGAAAATAATATATTCTCTTAAATTTTCTGGAAAAAATGTGTTCTGCAAAATAAGACAATCTCTCAGCAGAATATATTCTTGACAAAAAATGTCTGCATGCAGAAGATATTTTGGGATATTTTGAAAAAAAAGAAAAATTTCTTTCCCTGACAACCCCCCCCCCCCCCAGCCTAACCCCTACTGACCTGTTTAGAGGATTAAGACTCATGTTAGGTAAACGATTCCTAGCAGTTCCCAGATCTAATCTGTCCCCTGCCATCACCTTGCTCCGCTCTATATAGTCCATGTGCGTCTTGAATAGGTCCGTGTACCTGAAACAGGGACATATACATATACTTTCTTCAAAAATATTTTTTTTTTGTACAAGATTGTTTGCTCGGAGCTTCAAAAGTTATGAATTGGGGAAAGAAAAAGAATTTTCAATTTTTTCCCCCGAGATCATCGAAAACTATAAAAATCGTCTTTATCTCTAATATTCTAGGGTAGTGTGCTCGACCCTCGATTTGAAAATATCTAAATTTAAAAGAAAAAGTTAAACAAACCTTTCATGAAGCTTTGTGTATTCTTTTTTCTGCTCATTCTCTTTTTCTTCTAATCTTCCAATCTGGTCCTGCGAATATAATCCTTCTATTTCCCTTACTTTTTTTAATACATTTTTCCTTTATATATAAATAATTTAATCTTAAGATGAGCGTAATCTCTCTAAACGTATTGTAATCTGCGAGGCTATAATTTTAACCAATAAAAACTCAGAATTATTTAATGAAGGTACTTTCAATTTGAAAAATGTACAATAGTATTGATTCTTCGCCACTAACTCAGATTTTCTCATCCCTATATCTTTGCAACCTGAAGGTGTAACCCTTTGATATCTTAAACAGAATTCATGGTTTAAATTATAAGTATCGACCATTGAGAAGTTGGTTAATCTTCTCGAAAAAGAAAATGAGTCCTGTCCGGTATTCGAAAAACCCAAACTCAGGTAACAGATTAATGGAAAGATTAAAACATGAAGTGGTTCCTAGAAATAGAGAACAAAACCAGCAACAAATTTTTTCTCAATCTCTTCTCTCTCAGCCATTTTTTCTTATGTAATTTTATTTTGTATGATCACTTGAAATTTACTTTTTTTCGTAAAAATTCACAAAATAATGATATCTTTTTATTAGACCTAATGTCAAATTATCCAAGTCCAGTTTTTCTTCCACTTTCTCTTTTAAAAAAGTCAAAACTTAATAAATCAATTTTTGAGACTTTGCAATTTTGGACCCCGTTCTTTTTTAATTCATAAATAAACCTAGAAAAGTGTAGATTATTTAATATCGAACCTGTGAATTTTTTGCTTTGAGCTCGAACATTTTCACGATGGATGTGAGACTCTCAATTTTTAAATTCGAATCCTTCCGCTCCCCCTCGAAATGATCTTCTATCTCTAGATTCTTCTGCTCTGAACATTTTCTGAAAATTTCAGATTCTTATTTATGGTGTTAGATACTTTCCAAAAGGCATTTCCCAAGTGACAATATCCCAAGTGGCAACTACCCAAATGTGCAATTTCCAAAGCGGCAACTTCCCAAAGGTTAGGTTAGGCCCTCTGAGGCGCCGCAGGCTGCAATGGAGGGTGGGGCCTAGCGCTGCGGCTACGATAAACTTAGAAAGTTGCCGCTTGGGAAATTGCACATTTGGGAAGTTACCACTTGGGAAAATTCTTTGGGAAAGTATATTTATTGCCCCATAAAATGAAAAACAGGGGAATATATATACTTTTTTGTAATATCATTCCTCTCTCCAATCTTCATAAAAAAAATTTGCTGAAGTTGGTTCTTGGCAACAAATATTTATTGAGAAAAATAAGGGGGGGGGAATTCGAAATTTATTTAGAAAAAAAATCGTGCTGTGGGAATAAGTCTTTGATGTCTTAAAATTGAAAAAATAAAAAGTTTGCAGCAATTTTCATTGTAGTTTTTCAGACTGCTTTAAAGTCTGAACTCAAGTTGTCTTTAGGTTTTCAAGAAGACGTAACAATGTTCACAGCCGAGAAGGGGGGGGGGGGCAGCACCTGAGCTGTTTCTCTCTCTCGTACTGTGTCACCAGCTGTTCATTATCCTCTTTAAGGAGCTCGACTTCCACCTAAACAACAGGGTTTAAAAATTGTGCCCTCCATTAATTAAAAATTGCGCCCTTCATTAATTCAAAATGGCGTCCTCCATTAATTCAAAATACCGTCCTCCTTTAATTCAAAATGGCGTCCTCCATTAATTCAAAATAACATACTTTGTATACTATATTGAAAAAAATGGCGTGAAATACTATTTCAGAAGTAAAAATACTAAGACAAAATTTTACAGCGGAATTTTAAAAAGATTTATAAAAGAACCATTCAATTTAAAATAAAAATTACCTCAAGTTCCTGACTCTCAGTGTACGCCAAGTCCAAAGATTCTAATGGAGAAATTTTTAAGTCGTAAAAGAGAAACTTCTAATTTTTTTTTAAATAATTTGTTTCGCTGAATAGTCTAGCTAGGTGTATCATGCGTGTCTCATAAAAAATAATTATTTATCAAAATCTTTTTAACCGTACATCTTAAAATCGATGTTGTATTTTTGGACCTACGCCCATCCCCTCTACTGCCCATCCGACCTACAAGCACGTGGTTTTAACAGCTGTGGTAGGTCCGATGCACTGTAGGTCAGATTACTTAAAGGGA
>NW_019396033.1:450072-452761 GCF_000591075.1 Eurytemora carolleeae
TTTTCGTAGGTCGGATGGGCATTTTTCGTAGGTCCGATGGGCATTTTTCGTAGCTCGGATGGGCATTTTTCGTTGGTCGGATGGGCACTTTTCGTAGGTCGGATGGGCATCTTTCGTAGGTCGGCCCAGACATGTGGCCGCAGCGCTCGGCCCCCTAGGCTGTCCTAGCCGCAGCGCTCGGCACAGAAATGTACGCTTAACCTAACCTAACCCTAAATATACACTAATTTTATCAAAAATTGTGAATTAAAGGTCTTTCATGGCCGCAGCGCTCGGCCCAGAAATGAGCTTAACCTAACCTAACCTTAAATATACACTAATTTTATTAAAAATTGTTAAAATTAAAGGTCTGCCCATCCAACCTACGAAATATGCCCATCCGACCTACGAAAAATGCCATCCGACCTTTAAGAAAAATGCCCATCCGACCTACAAAAATGCCCATCCGACCTACAAAAAATGCCCATCCGACCTACAAAAAGTGCCCATCCGACCTACGAAAAATGCCGTAGGTCAGATGTTGCAGTAGGTCGGATAGGCAGTATAGCGGATGGGCAATAGGACGGATGGGCAGTAGAGCGGATCAACATTACCCTTAAAATCATCAAAGGAATTGGGTCTTTGCCACAAACTCAAATTTTGTATTACCTTTATATTTGTAACCTGATGGTTTAACCTTTCATATTTCAAACTTAAATTATTTTATTTAACAAAATTCATAGTTTGAAATATATAAGGTCTACGAGATTGGGTTGCAAATATATCTGAATTAAAAATCAGAGTTTGTGGAAAACAATCAATTCCTTTAGACACTCTACACGAAAATTAATCTTTGACAATGCAAATTATAAAAAAATGTCCATGAAAAATGTATGCCCTGCCCTGCCCTGAATGCTGGAAACTGAAAATTGAATTTTAACTTTCCTTCTCCCACCGGGTCTTATAGTAAACTCTATTAAGAACTTTTCAAAATAACAAGAACAAATTAAAAACTAAAGGAATGATCAGAATACATAATCAGATCAAAAGAAAAAAAATTTATTACAGATGAAAAAATGTTAAAAAGTAAAAAGAAATGCAAGGTTATGGAAGGGAACAGAAGGGAAAAGAAGGGAAAAAATGAAAATGAATAGGGTTATTTTTTAGGATTTTGGAAAAATATAAAATTTGACTTTAGTTGAAAATTTTTTTAATTCTGTTTTAAAGACTGTCAAGTGTCAACCTAAAAATTGTAAAAATGTGAGCGTAATTTTAAGTGACCCTCCATGTAAAGATGGCAATGCCCGATTTAAAACTGTACCCTTGAAGCGTTACTCTGATCAAAAATGTGAAAGATACACTCGTTTTTCTGACTCGAAATTATTTCGATGAGTTTCTCCGTTGAATCTTATCAGCGAACACTTTCGCAGAGAATCCGCAAATAAAATAAACAGTTATGAGAATCATTCATACTTGATCAGACAACGCTATTAAGGGTACCATTGTGAATCGGACATTGCCCTCTTTGCATGGAGGTCACTTACAGCCCCTTTAAACATGTCTTACTAAGTTTAGGTAACTTTTAAAGAGGAAGATAATTTTACCAAATAAAATATGGGAAAATATTTACCTAAAACATTTACAATAAGCGGCATCAAGTTCTGCACCACGTCCGGATCATATTTACCAATCATCTTTTCAAACTCCTGATATCAAATATTTATTTATATTACACAAATCAGACATTTTGTGCTGTGAATCTTTGGATCCAGCATTGATCTCCATCTTCTTAAGACCAATGGGTGAATTTAATTAATTTTTGATATCCCGTTGGATTCTTCAAATCAGGGATCTAACATTTATCCTCCAATTTAAAAGTTCCCATATGGAAAATCGAGATTAATTGTTTAAGTTTAATGATACTCCTTACAAAATTTTCGATCTATGGTACAGGTTTAATGCGTACATCATACATATATTACACTTTAAGTATGTATGCTTGTTTGTAGGGTTGTCAATCGTTTTGGTTCGATTTGGTGAAATTTGGTTCGTTTTTAATTTTATCTTCTCTTAGAATAAGAATATTGAAAAATTTAACAAAAACAAACTTTAACAAAATATAGTTTTGAAATGTTACAAGTTATATCAAAAGTTTTAAAATAGCGAACCGAAAGGATTAACAACCCTACAGTTGATCATTGACTGTACTTTTTAAACATTTTTGTGGTCCATGTAAATAAGTAATTTATAAAATCTAACAAAAATTATAAACATTAAGTGTTTGAAGAGGAGATATCTAAAAACCTCCAAAACTAAAGTTTGTGGGAATATTTACCACCATGCAATTCTTCAAACAAAGAAAGTAAAAATTTTCTTTTTACTTCTTTTTATTAATTGGTGTTGCCGTGTTGGATTGTTATTTTTTCGACGATGAACTCACAGCTTATAGGACTAAAAATTGTTAATTTTATACTAATATTGAAAGAATAAACTGGTTTAAAGGGATGTGAAAAATAATTATATTGTATTTTTGTACTTTTTGTACTGAATGAACTGTGTTTACAACTGTACTTTATTACCTCATAAATACTCCCTGCCAGAGCTTGGACCCGTTCATTCATCACAATATGATTCTCTTCTCCACCTGTCATTTCAGTTTAAATATTCAATATAATATTCGATGGGGAAATTAAAATTTGGAGACCAAAAG
>NW_019396034.1:0-23936 GCF_000591075.1 Eurytemora carolleeae
TGAGAAATACCACACGGTACATATATTAGGTCTTTAGGGAAATCGCTAAGTAGCGAAACAGCATTATTCTTATATTGACATTTTAAAATCAACGTAATTAAATGATGAGGTTATATTTAATTTTCTTACTACAAATTTATGGCTACTCTTCAAAAATTGACCTGGAACATATTGTTAGCAGTTTCCTCCCAACCATGACTTTCTCCATGCCCCCTGGCATCATAGCAGATACATCTATGTATGTATAATTAAGGGTTACTCGCAAAGGTTGATACTTCAGAAACACTGTACGTATTAAACTGTCTATTTTCTTATGTCTATGATTCTCTGTAACTCTTCTGTTGCCATGTCAATAAATAGGTCATTAAAAGACAATATTCAAGACAGACTAACTTAATTTAACATTGTAATCGTTATATTTTGTGATTTTAAAGGGAGTGTTCGCGAAAAAATGAAAGGGGTATAGACTGATATCGAATTGTAATTCGATAATACATGCTATTATTTTTCGCGAACACTCCCTTGAAGGAAGTGGTTGTACAGTATTCTTCCTTGTGGGTGTCGTGTATACATATAGAGAATTGTGAAAAAAGAATTGAATCTTTCTCACAAACTTTGACTGAATGAATTGTGTTAGATTAACAAACAAAGGTTTAAATCATCAGGTTGCAATAATATAGAGATATAAAAATGTGTTTTTTTAAAAGGCTCATTTCCTTTACCTTTACTTTGAATATTATTTAAAAATGGATTTTATTTCATCACATATATGTGGGAAAAGGGGGATGAGGGGGGGTGGTAGGCACAATAGAGGGGGGTGGATGCAACATTTTGTTAATTGTTACACCCATTGCCGGCAAAAAAAACATTTTTATACAGGGTGTCCCAAAAAACATGGGAATTCAGTGACGAATTCGATATCGTCTTTGTTATGAATTGGCATTGCAATACCTAATTTCAAAAGTCATAATATTATTATGTCTTCTAGAGTTTATTTTATGAAAAGGGTAAAAGACTGTCAAGGTGTGTCTATAATGTCTCCGCAATTTAAACAGTGAATACGGACAAGTTTACTCTGTTTGTATACTGTAATTTTCTTGTTTTACTAAGTACAACCGTACACAGTCAAAACATAAACAAACAAAATGTGAACATAGCAGACGAAACTCTTACAGATTACAGCTTTCTCAATAGGTATCACTATACTAAATCAAAGAATTATGTAAAAAGACGATATCGAATTCGTCACTGAATTCCCATGTTTATTACCAATTGGAGAAGTGCCTCCCCCCCCCAAAAAATAATTTAGATACTATTTACCCAAATCAGCATCCCCTAAAATTATTTGCGCTTAACCAATTATGATTATAATTATGATTATGAATAGTTGTTGACATAATTTATAAATTTGGTCATTTACTTATTTACCTAGCTTTTGCATCATCCATTGCTGAAAAAGTAATGTTACTTGTACGATCAGAAAACCTAAGAAACGTTTTAAAATAGATTTTTATAAAATATATTATTATTAGATTTTGATATTGGTTCATTTTCTTAATATAAAGATACATACAGGGTGTCCCACGAAAAATGACAATAGGAAGATGACTTGAAAGTCGTCTTTGGAATTTGAATTTATTTGTGACATTTAGTCTTCTATCTACTTTAACATGTATGATTCTTGAAACAATTATCACATAATTCTCCTAGCCCTGGCATTTCCAAAAAGTGGTCTGCGTTTTTTGTGCTTTCAATATTACCTGAGATATAAAGAGTTTGGTTCAGATTTCAATTTTGTTAAATAAAAGCAAAATTGTCGAAATCTGAACGAAATTATTCATATCTCGGGCAATATTGAAAGCTCAAAAAAGGCAGACCACATTTTGGAAATGGCAGGGCAAGGGAAATTTTGTGATTATTATCTCTAGAAATTTACTTCTAAAATTAGGTTGACAAATAAACGCAGCAAATTATATCAAAAATCAAGACGATATTCAAGTCGTCCTGCATACAGTCATATTTCGTGGGACACCCTGTACATCAATACAGACCCATAAAGAATGAGAAGAGCCCGCGATTAAAAAAAAATCGAGCTGTCGTTGGGACTTATTTACGACTTGAGCTTTCGGATTCAAGCTGCATCTTATGTTCCACAGAGTTGAATACAAATATAATATAACAGAGCTGGGAACTTTTGAATCCACTCTTTTTCGTAATCTCCAGATTAAATGTTGCTTGTTCTCCTCTCATTTTTAATCTCCAGATTAATCATCCGATCAGGATTAAGGATATCCCATTCAAAAGTTTTCAGCTCTGGTTTAATATTCTATTTGGCGGATTTTCATGGTTGGAATCGGCGCATTCTGGGTTTTAATAAGGACTAGACTCACCATTGCGCCTTATTCTCCACTAAAACCGGTTTTATTTTCATTGGGCCTAACTCCATAAGTCGAACCGAAGATCTTGCAGCTATTAATCACGTGGCAGAAGCTGTCGTCAGAGTTGGATCGAAGATTGGGTCTTAAAGTCGGGTTTAAGGAATTACGGCCCAAGCCGAAGCTTTTAAATCGCGGGCTCAGAAAGAATAAACTGTCTGTTTCCTTAAATTAATGATTATTCGCAATTGTAAATTTAACTTAATCTTAAAATTGTCATATTTTAATAGTTTCTGGTCGTCTTTACAGTCTCATCCTTTGTGAGTAGCCCTGTACATTAGAGAGAAAAAATGCAAGAAATATCTTCATAAAATGTTAAACCAAATGCTTTTTTTGGTAATGCTTTGTTCAAGGGCAGCCATTTTAGACTTTTTACTTTTTCATAAGAAATTCTTAAGGCAAATCGGTCAATTGGTTTCTTAGCTATTATTGAAGTTTCAGCACTCTGTGATCTTTAAAAACTGAGATCTTGTTAGGTGACACATAAAATATATAGATCTTGTATCTAGGGTTTGATGTAAAAGTAAAATAAATTTGTGTAAACTGCTCAATTTCATGTTCATTAAACTTGTTAAATATAAGTTAGTTCTAATAATCGTTTTCCTATTCCAGAGTTTTATGTACTGTACATTCCAGTCAAAGTTTATAATTACATCCGTTATGATACGAAACAATAACGAAGACTTTTTTCCATTGTTTCCTGGGGATCACCGTATGTAAAGTAAAATTCATCACCTATTTTTAGTGGATGGATCTTTAGAGCCTAGACCATGCCCCCAAACTAGTTTTACTGGATATTGGTCCAAACCAATAGAAGTTGCCATAGTTTTAGCTTCATGCTTTACTTCAACCTAAATATATTTCATCCTTGTTTAAACTTTATAGTTTTAGCTCCATGCTTTACTTCAACCTAAATATATTTCATCCTTGCTTCAACTTCATAGTTTTAGCTCCATGCTTTACTCCAACCTAAATATATTTTACCCTTGTTTCAACTTCATAGTTTTATAGCTCCATGCTTTACTTCAACTTAAATATATTTCATCCTTGTTTCAACTTTATAGTTTTAGCTCCATGCTTTACTTCAACCTAAATATATTTCACCCTTGTTTCAACTTTATAGTTTTAGCTTCATGCTTTACTTCAACTTAAATATATTTCATCCTCGTTTCAACTTTTATGCTTTACTTCAACCTAAATATATTTCACCCTTGTTTCAACTTGCGGGTCTAGTCTTTACCATACCGGCCCGTTTAGTGTACCAAATATGTTGTTGGCCCGTATGTGGTTTAAATTTCATTGATTCAAATTTTTCTGAAATTAAATGACATTTTCTTTCACCCTGGACTAACCGGGGCGAGTTTCTTCTAATTGAATTCAATCACGTGTTAGCTCCTAAATTCAACAATTTTTAAACTTACGGTGAGTTGTCTGTTTACTTTTTTATTTTAATCCAAATTGTGTTTGAAATTTATAGTTTTCTGGGATCAGGACTGAATGGATAAATCAGCGTGTTTTGAAAAAATCTGGTTTCAACAATGACCATCTGAAGTTTTAAATTAGAGGGATTCAAGACAAAAATCATCTTTTTAAAAAAGATTGTTTACTTTCTGATGATGTGACATCCGGGAAAAATTGATAATATTTTGAAAATAAAACAGCTTGGATACAACAGTATCAACAACTACAACCATGCTTGTGCATGAAATACAAAAGCACTCCATCACTTATCAGACAAAGGTTTAAAGGGTATTGTAGTGAATCGGACACAAAGAAAGAGAACCTTTATAAAGAAATAGTTTAAATTTAGCCTTATTTTGTGAAATTTTTCAATTTAAGTGATCGATTGCAAAAACTTAATTTCAAGTGACCCTCCATGCAAAGATGGTATTACAAAGGTTTCCTAAAAGCGTTGTCTGGTCAAGTATAAATCTGTTTATAATTTTGATATAATTCTGTTTATAATTTTGAGAACTGATAATTTTCCTTTGTGGTTTCTCTGTAAAGCAATCTTGCTTCAAAAACAATGAAGAAATGAATAAAATTAAACATTTTTTAAGCTGAACATATTTTTGACTAGATATTTTTTTATGATCTGATGGTTACTTTTAAAAACATTTATTCCTGTTTCGAGGATTTTTGATAATGAAGACGACATCTTCATATTTTCCAGGAATGTTCGAAAATCCAGCGCCAGCGAAACATTATTTTAAAAAAATCTAGAATATTATGAAATAATAACTATATACGAATTTTCCGAAAAATAATCGATGACTATTATTGTAATATCTGAATTATTTGTTTGGAATTGTATGGACGCTACGTTCTTCGGTATTAGTCGTTTTTTTTACAATTTTCTCCTTATAGACGCAACAAATAGAAGTAAGATTAGTAGCGAACAAAAGCGCTTATTTTTCACCGTAAGCCTATATAGATTTAATCACATTGAAGCCTGTACCCACTTTCATTTTTCGCGAACACTCCCTTTAAATAGAGGTTTGCACGCCTACACTCCTTGTATCTAATAACTTAACTGTTCTTTACAAATCCATACATATCAGTTGTACAGGATTCTTGATCCCATATATATTCGTTTAAAGGATTCTTGATCCCATATATATTCGTTTAAAGGATTCTTGATCCCATATATATTCGCTTAAAGGATTCTTGATCCCATATATATTCGTTTAAAGGATTTTTGATCCCATACATATCCGTTTAAAGGATTCTTGATCCTATATATATTCATTTAAAAGATTCTTGATCCCATATATATTCGTTTAAAGTATTCTTGATTCCATATATATTTGTTTAAAGGATTCTTGATCCCATATATATTCGTTTAAAGGATTCTTGATCCCATATATATTCGCTTAAAGGATTCTTGATCCCATATATATTCGTTTAAAGGATTATTGATCCCATACATATCCGTTTAAAGGATTCTTGATCCCATATATATTCGTTTAAAGAATTTTTGATCAGACCTTTGTTAAAGTCCTTACCTCCACAGTATCTCCAATATGAAATCCCATTGTTACAGAAATAAGAGAAAAGATTAAGCAGTAGATTTCCATATTTGCTTTAACAATTAGTAGTGACCACAAACACGGGTTAAAGCTGAACTATGGTAAATAATGTTAGTACACATGTATTTGTAGAGATAAGAAAAAGTGTATGATGCACACAGGCTTTTATAATGATCATATTAAAAATATAATTCAAGAAATCCGTTTATTAAATCAAAGTTGTGTGCGTACAGCCACAGAATGTCTCAAAAAACATCAAGAGATGTCTTTAACTCTATCACGATGGGGGGGGGGGGGTTCCACCCCCTTGTGGTTTTTTTTAAATAACTTTAAAACATCTTCATTTTTTCAACTTCATAGTTGTGAACAAAGGAATTGAGTCTTTGCCACCAACTCTGATTTTCTAATCCCTAAATCTCGGGATTCCAATGTCGTAGACCTGTTACATTTCAAACTATGACTTCTGTTAGATGAAATAATATAAGTTTGAAATATCAAAGGTTTACGACATTTGGTTCCAAAGATATAGGTATTTAAAAATCAAAGTTTGTGGCAAAGACTCAACTCCTTTTGCTAAAATCTTTCTTTCTTGATGCAAAGAGTAGGGTGGAGGACAGTCCAACGGCAGATCGGTGTTAAAAAAAATTCAGAAATGGTTAATAACTTTTTTATTAATGTCAAAAGTAAAAAAATTCATGCATAACATTTTCCGACGTACTTTTAAAACTTTTTAAAATGCTCCCTAGCACCCTAACAATTAAAGATAGAGGTATAATTTTTTTTATGAGCAGGCCTTGGACCAGGGACATGTATCACACCCTATCTCAACTCTAAGGGGAAATTCATAAAAAGGGGGAGGGGGGGGAGGGTGAAATCAATCTATATTTGAAAAAAATAGCCCAATCAGGATAGGGTTAAAAGTCCTTGCCACAAACTCTGATTTTCTTATCTCTATATCTTCACAGCCATAGATTTTAAATATTGCAAACGATAATTCTGTTCGAGCAAATAATCTAACATAAAAGGTTTACATCATCAGGATTCAAAGATATAGGGATTTGAAAATTTAGGTTTGTGGCAAAGACCCAATTCCCTTGACATTTTGCATGTAAAAGTTGTTAATAAATAATTTTGATTTGATTCCCCTGTATGACTTTAAACCATTGACAGATATACAGAGTTACCCAAAAAGGATGAGACTGTAAAGACGACCTAAAACATTTTAAATCAAATGTTCTGTCTTGAATAAAGTCTTTTAATAGGTTCATATTTCAAATTTTTTATTCAAATACAAATGATTAAGCAAAGAAATAAACCATGTATATATTTACTTTTTTGAACCACCAAATATTTTATAATTCTAAAAAGTGCTAATTACAATGAGAGTTTTTTTCGTATTTTTTAGTCGAAAAATAAGCAGTTAGTTTTAACAGTTAGTTTTTAAATTGAATAATAACTCTATGAAATGTATTGTTATGGGTCCCTCACCTTCTAGGTATATATTGTGTTTGAATCTAAAGAAGGCAGTGTTTGTATAAGTATGAGTTTTGTTGGGCTTTTTATTTGCTCTTAATGAATCTCAGCTTTTTAATACGACGTAGCAAAAAGCGTTTTTAAGTTTGCTTTTATTATAATTAGCAACATTTTTTTCTTTTTTCAAATTATAAAATAAGTTAAACTTCTCTGATTTGTGCAGATTCTTAAAAATAAAAAATAAACCTAAAATGCTTGAAACAAATCTAAAAAAAATATAAATATATGATATTAAAGTACAAATACAATGTAATGCAGGTTTTGGAAGGAATTCTGCCTCTTATTGCGACTAAATAGAATCTGTACACTATACAGTGGCCCCTATAAGTTTTATTATTAGCAAACGAATATGAAGTTATAAATTTCGTAATCAAGCATTAACCTCCATCCTAGGGCGACCTAAAGATTATTTTAATTCTTTAATATCTCGTGGTGGTCAGACCGTGCAGGGATAGTTTTAATTGAGGAATTAAGCATTAAAAGTACCAACATTGAATATCGAGATCAAGTGATGAAGATTTACGCACACTCCATTCAAAAGTTGTAACCCCTGAATTACTTTACTTACAGCGATAGAAACTTATATAGGATGTTAACATGCTTCCTGATAATAATGTTATTCTTGTTCTGTGTTTGCCATGGAATATGGGAAACAAATAAAATATATATATATGTATATAAACTATTTAGTTAATCGTAGAGGATGATTATAACCTCCATGAGATCCCGAGAACGGAAAACCAGCAGCCTCTTCTTATATCTGCCTCCATTAATATCAGGTTTAAACCAACAGCCTCTTCTTATATCTGCCTCTATTAATATCAGGTTTAAACCATGACCCTCATCTCAAATTGCCTCAAGTTTGAAAAAAAAATTCGTCTCCTTTCAATCAGTAATTAATAATCATTAAAAAATAAAAAAAAATACATTCGCATAATTTAAGTTTAATATCTTTTTTAAACACTATTGGACAATTACCAATTGTTAGCTAAGAAATACATTTTAAAACAATTTTTGCCTTTAATGTACATTTGAATGCCAAGCAATTTAAAGATATTAACTAAAGGTTGATCAAAAGTTTTGATCTTTTAAAATTCAAGAACTTTCCTTAAATGTATTTTAAAATGTGAAAATATTTTTTAAATATTTCAGATAAATTTATTTTCTCAAATATTTTTCAAGAACTGATATTTTGCAACAATCTCCAATTTTCTAAACCCTATATCTTTGCAACCTTAGAAAATTTTAAATTATGAATTCTTTTAGATTGAATATTCAAAGTTTGAAATATCCCAAGTCTAGAGTTGCAAAGATATATAGGAATAGAAAATCAGACTTATTTAATTTGTGAATAATTTGTAATATTTTGCATATTTTAGGAATATTTTAGAAGTTGATGAGAAAGATCAAATTGTCTCAATGGAAACTACTTTGAGGTAAGATTTGAGTGGGAATAAAGGTTACAGTTAAACACTAAATACATCGGAAGAATTTATCAAATGTCGTCTTGACAATTTTTCAAATTTAAATTTAAATTATTTTACGTAAATCTCAGTATTTGCGAAAATAAATAAATCGCCATGACTATGCGGGAACAGTTTTAAAGAGCTCCATATAATCATTTAATTAAAAAGCTAAATATCTATAACATTCCATTATCAGAAAGTAAAGAATACGACATTTAATGAGTTCTTTCGAAATATGGCTTATTTATGGTTTAACTGTATAGAAAAACTTATAAAGGAATCAAGTCTTTAATATTTAAGACAAAAATATCTCATTTCACAAAATTCATATAAATATTTAAGGTCTACAATATTGGGTTTCAAAGATATAGGGATTAGAAAAAAACAGTTTGGGACAAAAAATCAATTCCGTTATGATTATTTTAATGAAACTTAATCATCTTTTTTTTCAGACTATACTGGAAGGACCCAAGAATAAAACCAAAGGTTTGATTTTATAAATTCATAAAGAAACTGAACCTTCAAACTTTAAGTGTAATTAGCTAATCCTGATGATGTGCCAACCTGGTGATGGGCCGGATTAAATTGTCAAAGGGTGAAATATTAAAGGTTTACACCATCAGTTTCCAAAGATATATTGCAAATCTAGATTTAGGATTTTAAAAAATTCATGTCAACTCCTTTATTTTAAATGTTTTGGTGGAAGAAGGTCGATTTGAGATTCAGGTAAATTGATGTCAGTTCCTTTCTCAAAGGAAAAAATGAAAAACATTTCGAAAAGATAATTTTTTTCTATTTTTAATATTTTGGGTTTATTTTTTTTAATCCGTCAAAATAGGGATTTTCTTCGTTGAAAATGTATCCTGTAAACCTCTAGCTTTATCTGATTAATGATAAGAGGAAGATATCGTCATGTTTTTAGCTTCAAATGTGTTCAATTCTGACAATATCCTTTACTAGACCTGTGACAGAAATTTGTCTCTTTTATAGAGAAACCACTACTAAAATAATTGTTTTAAAGAGATATTCTGTCTTGTACAGACAAGGCTATGCAAGGTGTCGTTGTAGAAAATATGTCTGTTTACAGTCCCTTTAAAGAGATATTCTATCTTGAGCAGACAAGGCTATTCAGGGTGTCGTTGGAGAAAATATGTCTGTTTACACTCCCTTTAAAGAGATATTCTATCTTGAGCAGACAAGACTATTCAAGGTGTTGTTGTAGAAAATATATCTGTTTACAGTCCCTTTAAAGAGATATTCTATCTTAAACATACAAGACTATTTAAGGTGTCGTTGTAGAAAATATGTCTGTTTACAGTCCCTTTAAAGATATACTCTATCTTGAACAGACAAGACTATTCATGGTGTCGTTGTAGAAAATATGTCTGTTTACAGTCCATTTAAAGAGATATTCTATCTTAAACATACAAGACTATTTAAGGTGTCGTTGTAGAATATATGCTTGTTTACAGTCCCTATAAAGAGATATTATATCTTGAACAGACAAGACTATTCAGGGTGTCGTTGGAGAAAATATGTCTGTTTACACTCCCTTTAAAAAGATATTCTATCTTGAACAGACAAGGCTATTCAGGGTGTCGTTGTAGAAAATATGTCTGTTTACACTCCCTTTAACGAGATATTCTATCTTGAACAGACAAGACTATTCAAGGTGTTGTTGTAGAAAATATGTCTGTTTACAGTCCCTTTAAAGAGATATTCTATCTTGAACAGACAAGACTATTCAGGGTGTCTATGTAGAAAATATGACTGCTTACAGTCCCTTTAAAGAGATATTCTATCTTGAACAGACAAGACTATTTAAGGTGTCGTTGTAGAAAATATGTCTGTTTACATTCCCTTTAAAGATATACTCTATCTTGAACAGACAAGACTATTCAGGGTGTCGTTGTAGAAAATATGTCTGTTTACAGTCCCTTTAAAGAGATATTCTATCTTAAACATACAAGACTATTTAAGGTGTCGTTGTAGAAAATATGTCTGTTTACAGTCCCTTTAAAGATATACTCTATCTTGAACAGACAAGACTATTCAGGGTGTTTTTGTAGAATATATGCTTGTTTACAGTCCCTTTAAAGAGATATTCTAATTTGAACAGACAAGGCTATTCAGGGTGTCGTTGTAGAAAATATGTCTGTTTACAGTCCATTTAAAGAGATATTCTATCTTTAACAGACAAGGCTATTCAGGGTGTCGTTGTAGAAAATATGTCTGTTTACAGTCCCTTTAAAGAGATATTCTATCTTAAACAGACAAGGCTCTTCAAGGTGTTGTTGTAGAATATATGTCTGTTTACAGTCCCTTTAAAGAGATATTCTATCTTGAACAGACAAGACTATTCAAGGTGTCGTTGTAGAATATATGTCTGTTTACAGTCCCATTAAAGAGATATTTTATCTTGAACAGTCCCTTTAAAGGGTCCGTAAACGTTATTTCAAGTGACCTTCCAATTATAAAGTATTATGCACAATTCTCAAGGGTACCCTTTATAGCTAGTTGCTTGATCAAGAATGAATTAGATATCAATGTTTATAGTTTCACTGCAGAAAACCATGGAGAAAATTTTAGAATTAATTTCTTTTGAAACTATAGAAAAAACACGTTTTCTTTATCAAATCAAGGATACAAAATGGAGGTTTACTTGAAATTACGTTTTTAGGTTAATTTTTGTTTTCAGTATGAAGCCCTGTCAAGTTATGATAGTCGTGGAAATTATACTAATCTTCATTCTTCGCTAGCAAATACAATATGGATGCCAGATATATTCTTAGGTATTATACCACCTGTGCCAGGGGGGGTTAAACAGTGAACGTATGAAATGTATTTTTATGCTGAAAAATAGGTGAATTTTTTTATAAACATAGGTATGTATGGTAGTTAGCAGATATTTTTCTTAAAAAAGTATCAGAATTTTTTGGAAAAATCTTTATAAAAAAAATATTAGCAAGAAATTCAACTTTAAAATTCTTTAAACTTCCTCTATATTTTCTTTATGAATTGCTTTAGCTTTTTGTCTAGGCAGTGACGGCAGTTGGAAATTGAAAAAAAATTCTTGAATAAATGTTGATAAAAAAGATGTCAACAAGTCGTTGGTAGTGAGGGTAGTTTGAAATAAAAAACAAATTCTTGAATAAATGTTGATATATAGAGATTTTAAAAAGTCGTAGGTAGTGAGGGTAGTGGGGAATTGAAAAATTTTTTTTTTTTTATTTCAAACTACCCTCACTACCACCGACTTGTTGAAACTTTTTTTTTCAACATTTATTCAAGAATTTTGTTTTCAATTCCCCACTACCCTCACTACCTCCGACTTTTGAAAATCTATATATCAACATTTATTCAAGTATTTGTTTTTTTATTTCAAACTACCCTCACCACCACCGACTTGTTGAAACTTTTTTATCAAAATTTATTCAAGAATTTTGTTTTCAATTCCCCACTACCCTCACTATCTCCGACTTTTGAAAATCTATATATCAACATTTTCAAGAATTTGTTTTTTATTTCAAACTACCCTCACTACCACCGACTTGTTGAAACGTTTTTTTTCAACATTTATTCAAGAATTTTGTTTTCAATTCCCCACTACCCTCACTACCTCCGACTTTTGAAAATCTATATATCAACATTTATTCAAGTATTTGTTTTTTTATTTCAAACTACCCTCACCACCACCGACTTGTTGAAACTTTTTTATCAAAATTTATTCATGAATTTTGTTTTTCATTTCCCCACTATCCTCACTACCACCGCTTTTTTAAAAAGATCGTTTTTAAAAACGATCGTTTCATTTTTTGTTTTGTCTTCGTCGTTTTAGAATGTCAAACAACATTTAAATATTATTTAAAAATTAATCAGCGAAGAAGATGATTGTTATAAATTGTTTATATTATGATTGTATTGCAGATCATGCCAAAACTATTCGAACTCCAACATTTTTTAGCAAACCAGCTTCACTCAGGACAATATATATTTATCACATTTAAAGGGACTGTAAGCGTTATTTTAAATGAATATCCATTGACAAGGTGGCCAGTATGATGAAAAAGTGACTTGCGCATTTCTTGTTTCAGAAGCAATGAAGAAATAAACATGAACTAACACTGTTCATGTTAAACAAATGGCATTCTCTTCCATATTTTTGATGATATTACGATTTCAAGGGTATTGTTGTGAAGTTATTTCTGTTTCTTCTCTGCTCTAAAATGTTCATGTTCTCGGAGAACATTATTTTCAGAAGTTTACTTGCATTCCAAGCATGAAGATGATATCATGTGTCTTTTGTGTCGGAGTGGTGGATTTTAGGGATTTAATTTATCTTTTTTTGTTAATGGATATTTTCAATCAATCAATGGAGAAGAGGACTTAAAGGATTAATGGAATTTCAGCCCAAACAAGAAAAACCAGAATATTTAATGAATATTTAAATTAAGAGTCATTAGTGAATATTGCAACACTAAGTTTGTCATATTTACAGGGTTTACGGAGATAAAAGGAAGGGGGGGGGGTATATATCAATAATAATTAATAATTGTGATTTATATGTACTTGTGAACAGGGTGTACAATGACAGTACAATAAGATACTCGGCCAGGTACCTTGATAAATGTATTCAATTAGAAAATACAATTATCTACAATTTCTTATAAATATGTTGTCTGAGATTAATTTGGAGAGGAGTTAGTTCATGAAAAATAATTATGCTTAGAGAATCTATTCTCTTAATATTTAGACGTAAAACATTTTAAATTTATAAATTCTATTCACCATGATAAACACAGTCTTGTGGACATATATTGCCTTCGTCTATAACTAACCCAGAATTTTAAATAAATATATTAAATCTTAAACTTTATTTCTTCAGGATTATTACAGAATTATCCAAATAAAAACACTATAAATGGAATTATGCAATTTGTGTCAGTTTTGTTTTAAATTATTTTTTCGTTAATTTTTATTTTTAGGATAAACTTTGATGTTGCATGTAACATGGATTTCAGAAACTATCCAGCCGACGATCAATCATGTGAACTCAAGTTTCAATCTTTTGGTCTTCAGCGTAGTCAGGTATATATTCATTTTGATTTTTTACCAATTGCTTACAAACAGTGCATGTAAACAAAGAAAAGTTGTCACTTAACAGCTCCTATTTCTTTTAAGTTGTAAACTTGTAATTTAAAAAATGATCAAAACATCATCAATAAAAAGTTATTTTCATTGTATTGATATAATCGCCGCCCACTGTATGCTCTCGTTTAACGATAATCCTTTACTAATTGTACAGGCCGTAATCCACTCTGTATACAGTACTTTGGGGGATTTCCAAAAATAATACGCTAATTGATTTAAAATTTCTGTCATGAAGATTCAAAACAATCTTGTCCAGTCTTACTCGTTAAAAGAAAGGTTAAAGCTTTAACTTTAATAATTTTTTTATTTTTAAAAATTTCGACAGATATCACAAATAGCTCATATATGTAATGCAGGCATGGGGTCAAAATACAGTTGTTAGGATATTTTTTAATGTTTTCCAAGGTTTTATAACAAATATATATTTTTCATTGTCGGAAGTTGTAACAAAGTTGATTTATTTTACGGTCGATTTGCTTTAAAGGACTTAATCCTTTTTCTTATTACACATAAACGCCTTTTTCATAGAAACTAGCAAGATTTTAACATGAATTTAATAAACTTTTGTTTAACTAGCCTTTAAAGCGCTGTGCATTCCTCTATCTAGTAACAATTGAGCTTCTGCCACATACTAAAATTTTCTAATCCTTATATCTTTGCAACCTAATGTTGTAAACCTTTGACATTTCAAACTTAAATAATGGGATTTAACAAAATTCATAGCTTGAAATATCTAAGGGTTTCGACATTGGGTTGCAAAGATATAAGGATTAGAAAATTTGAGTATGTGGCTAAACTTTTGAAAACTTATCTCTAACAACCTTTTTTTTGTTCATTCAAAAAAAAATAAACAATGCGCAGTTTTTTCTCTTTTTAATTTGGTGGATTTACAATATTTTTAATAAAAGTTTGTTTTGATTAGGTTCATTTCACTTGGATACCGAACAGTATTAACGTAAACGA
This sequence comes from Eurytemora carolleeae, assembly GCF_000591075.1. NCBI lineage: Eukaryota > Metazoa > Arthropoda > Copepoda > Calanoida > Temoridae > Eurytemora > Eurytemora carolleeae. The sequence continues at coordinate 14,578 of NW_019396034.1, forward strand.
GCATATATATTTATCACAATTCGTATTCAGGTTGGTTCAATATTATTTCTAAAAATTACAACCTCCCCATCCACCTCATTCCATTCCTCCACTTTCCCCCTACCTCCCTTCCCCCTCCCTCCCCATCCACCCTCAAATTTGAAAGTGTCCTCAATTGGATTTCAAGATCAAGCATGCAAGATTCACGATCCTCTGATTGGTTCCAAATTTTCTTGGAAATTACATAATTATATTCTTTTAAAGGATTCATGCCATGGACTCGTATTCCACAGACTATTATGATATCAGCTACCCTGGACTAAAACTACAGGTTTAAGATAAAAAATTAATTCAAAACTAAATGATTGATTTTTTCAATCATTAAAAAAACAGTTTTCATTTGCAGTTAAAATGTAAAAATGTAAATATCCTAGAACATTTTACATATACAGGGTTACCCACAAAGGATGAGACTTCAGAGACGACTGTACGATATTTATACTGTCTGCTCCTTGTATTAATGGTTTCCTGCAACGTAAACTTGTTTCATTCTATTTCAAATTTTTAATATACGTACAATGACTATAGTCAAGGGTAAAACCTTAATTTGATCTTGGAATCGTCATTCATATTTAAAGAGTTTCAGGTCGTCTTTACAGTCTCATCCTTTGTGGGTAACTCTGTAACTATTTAACCCTATCCCAGATAATGCATTTTGTCTTTCTTTTATAGGTGGGGTGTGGGCCGGGAGGGGGGGGAGAAGAAGATTTGCCCTCAGAGTTAAAATAGGGGGATATGATACATGTTACTACCACAAATTCTACATTTCATCTTTAAAAATTTTTGTTTTTGAAAGTTTTGAATTATTTTCCAATATGTAAAGTTTAGATATGAAGCTTTGAATAAAAAAAAATATATTGATTTTTTTTAACCAAACTTCCCATTCTGACCCTCCACTATAGTTTCAGTAGAAGAATATAAATATGTCCATTTACTGAGAGCGTCGATTGTAGGATTCATATCTCTAATTGAATAATGAGATAGAAAGATAGATGTTACCGCCATACTATTTCTATTGGTTCAGAATAGACAACAAACACATGACTGAACCCTGATTGGTTCAGGCGCTCATTGACTCGGCATACATATTATCATGTGCATTAACTCATTTTCTTTTTGCACAAAGAATTGAGTATTTGTCACAAACTCTGATTTTCTTATCCTTATGTCTTCGCAACCCAATGTCGTAGACCTTAGATATTTTAAACTATGAACTCAACTAAATAAAATAATCTGAGTTTGAAATATCAAAGGTTTAGACTATCAGGTTGCATATAAGGATTAGAAATTTTGAGTTCGTGGCAAAGACTCAAATTGAACTCAATTTTGAATTTGAAATGTGAAGATGTTTGAACATTCTAGCCCAAGTCGTTTTTTTAAGTTATGTAGAAAAACTATAGGGGGAGCGTTGAAATCCATTAACCATGAATAAAAAAAAATTCAAAGATTTAATCAATGAAATATGGACATTGTCATATTTTAAAGTTAAAACTATTTTGTAAATGAGACTTTAAAAAGTGTAAAAATGCTTCATATTTTAGTTGCATTTGACCAGAGAGATTGGTTATCATATCGTACAGACTTATATTCCATCTACGTTATTTTTGGTAAGATATTATGTGCATTTGATGTTTTTAAAAAGTATTGATTAACTTATAGAGTAAAATAAGTTTGTGTATACATTGTACATTGGCCGTATTTAATGTGCAGTACACTATTTGAAATAAAACTTGAGTTTAAGTCATCTTCCTATTCCAGATTTTCATTGATCTCAGTGTAGTAAATCAAAACATAAAATCATTCTTTTTATCTTGCTTCGATTTCATATTTTCCAAATCCATGTTCTTTGAAAATTTTTCCTTAAAAATTCCGAAAAGAATCGAGTCTTTGCCACAAACTCTGATTTTCTAATCCCTATATCTTTATACCTTATGGTGATATTTAAGACTTAGATTATTTGATCTCGCAGCATTCATAATTGGTAATATCTAATGTCTACGAATTGGGCTGCGAAGATTAGAGGTATTAGAGAATCAAGTTTTGCATGGCAAAGACTCAATTTCTGAATAGTTTCTTGGACAAAACTGTCTCTAGGTTCTAGGTTGCATAGGTCTATTTATCAACCTGTATCTAGGTTATAGGTTGGATGGGTCTACTTGTCAACCTATGCCTAGGGCCTACTTTGGATTGGTCTATTTATCAACCTGTGTCTAGGTTCTAGGTTGGATGGATCTATTTATCAACTTGTATCTAGGTTTTAGGTTGGATAGGTCTATTTATCAACCTGTATCTAGGTTCTAGGTTGGATGGATCTATTTATCAACATGTATCTAGGTTCTATGTTGGATGGTTCTATTTATCAACCTATGTATAGGTTCTATATTTATCAACCTATGTCTAGGTTCTAGGTTGGATGGGTCTATTTATCAACCCTGACTCTATACCTGGAAGAGTAGGAATGGGAACAACTACTCTACTAACTCAGACATCTATGTTCAGTAGCACTAGGGATTTTACATAATTAAAAATACCAATAAAAGGAGGGGAGTCTTTAACTTGGCCCTCGAGCGCAATTGATCGAGATTGCCGCGCATCAAGAATATTTTTTAGAATTCCTTGAGTTTTGTTGGTCTTTTTACCTCTTAGCATTATTAGGTGTTTTCAACTATTTTCTCCTTATACACGCTAACTAAATTAGTAGAGATCTAACCCAAAGGAATTGATTGTTTGACACAAACTGAAATTTTCTAATCTTTATAGCTTTCCAACCTGATGTTGTAAACCTCTCATATTTCAAACTTAGAATATTTGATCTTACAAAATTCACAGTTTGAAATACCTAGGTTTGCAAACTTTTTTATCTTTGCACACTAATGTCACGTACCTTTTTTATTTCAAACTATTAAGTTTGCTAAAAAAGTCTAAGTTCTAACTATAAACGGCTTAAACCTTCAGTTCGTTAAGATACTGAGATTAGAAAATTTTAGTTTTAGAAAAGTATTTTTATCTGATGGTAAAATAATAAAGCTTTTAAAATGTATTTTTTTACAGATCGACCCTCCTTCTAAGTTTTTAATTATGTTTAAATAAATCTATAGAGCTCATGTACCCAAAGTATCTTATGTTACTTATCTGGATGTTTGGATGCTTTTCTGTATGTTCTTCGTTTTCAGGTTTATACAGACTTTTTAACAAAGAAAAAAACTTTTAAATTCAATTACAGTGATAACTAGTAAACAATGGATAAAAAAACGACATTATAGTTTTAAGTGAATTTGCCGTTATAGTTTTACTAGACACTTATTAAATCACTAATTTAGTGAAATGGGTCTGTTTAAACTGCACAATCATGTGTCTCATGCTCATTGGAATTTTTAAAATTAAACCTTGATTCTAAAAGTCGTCTTCCTATTTCAGAGTTTTCTGATTATTACTGTTCATATTTCATACTTTCTAGTTTTTATTAATGAATTGAAATATTTAGTTTTAAATTTGAAAAAAGGTTTAGAGATCAAAACTTCCTTTCATTCCAAAATTTTAAATTTCGAACCAAAACAAAGCCCAATACAGCTTAAATATCTCCTTGCTACGACACAGAGCAAGAAAAATAATCAATAAATCTTTAAATAATTTAAAATTTTACCTCTAGTACAATGGTTGAGTTCATTTCAATCCTCATTCTCATCCGGCAAAAACGGTTTAAACTGGCTAAAAAGGTGAATTTTTAATAGATTTTAAAATTTTAGTTTATATGGGGATATGAAACTCATATTGAATTTATCCAACATGAGCTGAAGTCATTCTTTCATTCTTTGAAGATCTTGCATTAGTCTCTCTTAACTTTAAGAGATGCTACTCAATTCACAAAAGTACCCTTTCAACCTTTTTTAGTGTGAACAAGTGCTAAATGCTCACAATTCTTCTAAAGCTTCAGAAATATCATGAATTATACTTTTATAGAGAAATAGAGAAACTATTTTTGAAAAAAATCATAAAAAAAAGATTGAATTGTTGTGAATCAGAACTTCCAATTAAAATAACGCCATCAGTTCCTTTAAATGATTGATTTGAATTTTCAGGTACAAAGGCTGACCCGCCTGACCTTGCCTTGTATATTCATGCTGTTTAACCTGGCTTACTGGCCAAATGTTATGTATGAGAGGTGGACTGGAAACCATTGGGCTCACAACCATATTAAATAGAACCACAAATATTTATATATCTATATATAAACTTTGCTTGTCTGTCTATTTGTTTGTTTGTATCCAAAAAAAAACTTCAAAACGGCATGATTATGGACAGTATCAAAACTGAAATATTATTTTGAAAAAATACAATATTAAACAGAAAACTCCGTGCAAATTATAAAATACTTGAGACTTACTGCGCAACTGTTAAAAGCTAAAATTTTTGATAGGAAAGAGTGCCGAACTTCTAGTAGTAAATACAGTTTTTTATGGGTATTTTTATGCAGGGTTACCCACAAAGAACGAGATTTTAATGACGACCTGAAACTCTTTAAATGTTCCCATCCCAGCTTCAGAAAATGTTATTAAAATGAACTTTTTGAAACAAGGAAGAACTTCAAAAAACTTTGCCTTATTCAAAAGCAAATATTCTTTTTTAAGATCCGTTCATCTTTAAAATTTCATAAATGTAAAATTAAATAAAAAACCAAGTTATTCTTTGGTTTGTGAAATTCAAGGTCCATATCAACAGATAGATAGATAGACACACAAACTGTGTCAAAAATGCCGCGAAATCACTAAATTTCAACATTGTAAAATTGTTAAACTGCATTTAATTAGTCATAAGAACAATTTCCTACATTAACTTGACTTAAAGCGTAGAATTTCAATAATCATCACATAAGTTTCAATTATCATCACATAAGTTTCAATTATCATCACATAAGTTTCAATTATCATCACATAAGTTTCAATTATCATCACATAAGTTTCAATTTTCGATTAAGCTGTGCTTTTGATTCATTACTACAAATCTCGAGCAAGGAAACAGGAGTCCTGCACTGAGTGGTGAATCTACATAAGTTAGATAGATAGTCACACAAACGTCGTTAAAATGCCGCGAAATACATTAATTTAACATAATTGTTTAACTGCATTTATTTAGTCATGAAAACAACTTTCTACAATACCGTGGCTTAAAATTTAGATTTTCAATTATCCTCAAATTAGGTTCATAATTCGATTAAACAATAATTTTGATTCATCAATATTGAAACATGATTTCCTGTATTCTAATTGGTTTACATGTTACTCTAAGTGCAGTACTGAATCTACACGAACATTGTTATTATTTGCAAATCAGATAAAAAATACTTTTCTTGATTAGATAATTAAAAAGAAATAAATGTAACTAAAAATTTAGTAATTCAAGTTTGATTGAATTGGATACTGTTATAAAAATGCCACGTTCTATTTACATTGTACAGCGGTCATGGATCTAGAGATGTGACTTGCACCGGCTAGGGTAGTTGGTTTGTGCCCTGCTACTGTTATTATTTTATCAATAGAATTACTTCAATCTTATACATTAGGACTAATTTAATATTAAATTCTACAAGCCAATGTAGCTCAGTGGCAGGGTCTATGCACCCATTGACATGACTTGTTTGATTAGAAAGGCTGATATTTCTTGACCTTGTTCTATGACCGGTGGCATATGCCTCGCAAATTATTTCGAAACAATCAGGGGGTCTGTGGTAAACCAGACCTCTAATGATTGCGATGTAGTATGCACGGGTCCCGCGACCCCTGGAGTACTGAACTTGGAAGGATGGAATGACTCGGCGATTTCTTGAAATGTTAATGGCCCTTGGGAGGCCCTTTCAATGCCATTTGCAAAATATTTATTCTCCTTTTTCATAGTTTCCACCAATCTTCTTCCAGTGGGGAGGATCGAACTTTAGTTCAATTATTAAGAATGCAGCTTGTTGGCAATGAGCTAATAATTCTTAACATATGTTGCGTTAAAATGAAAGAATGAATAGTAAAGGAATTGATAAAATTATGCCGTTTTTCACACAAATAACAAAAAACGAAGCGAAATTTTGTGAAAAAATAATTTGGGGAAATTTTTTTCGCGAAAATGTGAAAAAAATTTCTTCTCGGGATAGCTCACTATTTGATTTTTATCATTAATAAATAATTGTAAGATGAATGATAATGTACAAGGTATTGTGAGATAAAGAAATATCTTTAAAAGATTACATATATGCCGCTCAGTATAAAATTTAATTATGCGCTAAAGACGTTCATGTTAAATTATGTTTTCACTGAAATTGATTGCTAACTTTTTGTTGGGTTAAAACAAAATCATTTGATTTTCAAGTTATAAAAAACTAGTTACTTTATAAAACATCAAAAATATAACAGAATTCTTAAATGTCGTTTTCTATTCAAAATGTTTATGGGTCCTACTGTATTTTGTAATATTCCTATGGAAACAAAGTAAGTAGTCCTGTCCCAAGTGTTTATAACTATAAAAAGCTATAAAAGTGTTGTTATGACTTGTTTTTAGTGCTGGCAACATTGTTTTTTTTGTCATTATTGTTTTAGAATTCATTATTACTATTATTATTATGATTGTGTTATTTTCTTCTTGTTCTTATTATAATTATTCATATTAAATCTTTGCAAATAACTCAGATTTTCTAAAACCTATATTTTTGCAACCCATTGTCGTAGGCCTTAGGTATTTCAAGCTATGAATTCTGTTAGATTAAGTTTGAGAAATCAAAGGTTTACACCACCAGGTTACAAAGATATAAGGATCAGATGCAATTTCAATGTAGGATATTTGTTTTAAACGCCATGAATTTATGAAAGAAAAACATTGAATGCATATGAAAAATAAAAGTACTGGGTTTATTTTTGATTACTACGTTTTGCAAACTATGAATTTGAATCCCAGATCTAATTAAAGCAATAAATGTTTTAATCACCTTGTTTTGATGAACCACGGCATTGACTAAACTATCAGAACTGTTTCACTCCTAGTCTTTCTCAACTACAAGGAGGTGAGCTTTAAAGGGACCGTTCACTTATTTAGGTAATTTTAGAATTACCTAAATCACGCAGATTTAACGGTCTGTAATTCTGTATCCGAGTAAACTTTGACTTTGATCACAATTTGACCATTTGAAAAAAAAATGTCGCCTTTTTTAAGTATGATTTTGTTTATTTAAGCTGCTTGTTTTTGTGAATTGCCCATGTCTTGCTTATAAGAAACAAATCAGAAATTTCCAGAAATAAACACCTTTTGAATCAGAAAAACTAGAATATATTTAATTTAATGTTTAAAGGGCAGGTACCGTTGTAAATCAGACAATGCTATTTTTGCAATGAGAGTCACTTGAGATTACGCTTACAGTCCCTTTAATTAGGTTTTAAGATGAAAGTTTGGATTGGATTCATACTTTCTCTTTCTTTAGTTTTGGTCTCATCACAACAAAAACTTGGTAATTTATATTTTTTCTTCTTCACAGTTTGGCGTGTATATTTAGTTTCTGTTTTTATGTGCCATCATAAATTTAATTAGTTCCAGACAAAACTAGGTTCACAAGCTAGTATCTTATTATTTATTGATTAAAAATATTTGTTATATATAAGTTGGCATGTAATAAATACCGAACCAGATCCCATAGTTACCCCTGCATAAACTACGTTGTACATTGTTTGTAAATCTAAATGCGCTTATCAGTAGCTACGCAAATATTGTGATGAGATTAACCTAGCCTAGCTAGCTACGTCTGTAAATAACTACGTAAAACCTGTATTGTGATTAGCTTAACTACATTGATATATAACAACACAAAAAATATTAAACTTAATATGTAACCTAGAACCCAAAATACAATTAGTTGGAATAGACTCTGCTTTGATTATACTGAGAGAGTAATTGTTTCATGTTTAGCGAACAAGAATAGTCCTGAATCACAGTATTGAAAGATAGACATAGATTAGGAATTGGTTCAGATAAATTGTGTCCGGATTGACATTGCTAGTAAAGCATTGGTTCAGATAAATTGTGTCCGGATTGACATTGATAGTAAAGCATTGGTTTAGATAAATTGTGTCCAGATTGACATTGATAGTAAAGCATTGGTACAGATAAATCATGTCCAGATTGACATTGATAGTAAAGCATTGGTACAGATAAATTGCGTCCGCATTGCAAAGATAATATATGTAGATACGCTGGCAGGTAGAAACCTCCTTCCTAAATTGCTTGTAGCAGACAACTAATTTTTGTACCTCTGAGATAAAGTGCAACGAGAGACATCTATAGCAAATTGATTACTTTCTATAATCCTTTCTCCCCCTGCTGCCATCTGTAGGAAATACGCATTTGTGTTATATAAACATACAGTACGCATATTGCATCCTGTATAGTTTAAGTGTTGCTATCTGGACCTGTTTGACCAATAAAATTTCAAGGTAACACAAACATACAGTACGCGTATTGCATCCTGTAAAGTTCAAGTGTTGCTATCTGGACCTGTTTGACCAATAAAATTAAATTTCTAGGTAACACAAACATATAGTACGCGTTTTGTTTATGTTATGATCAGTTGAGCGTAAGATTAAAATATATTGCAAAGGTTGAAAACCAAAATCTAAAAACAGGCCAAAGAACAAAACTATCCAAACAAATTTTGTTCGACAACCAGTATAATTTTCATTTGTTATAAACGTTTTTTGATGAACTAGTTTATTGAAATACAGTTTAAAATGTTACATTTATTTTCAAAAACCATGCAGTCAGAGAGAAAAAGATTTAAATGTTTTAGACAAGGTGAACTTTGAAGACACCTTTTTCTAAAAATGGAGATGGCTTTTAGGCTCAAATTTTGATTTTTAACAGTCCAATAAACATAAAATACAGAAATTTTGCAGTGGAGTGGATTTTTTTATATTTTAATCCTGAATTAAGTTTTGAAAAGCCATTGCTTCGGCAAATTTAAATCTGCTAAAATATTTGCAGAATTTCTTCGCAAAAGTTGTGCAATCGGCTTTCTTTTGTTAAAGGCTTTCCAAAGAGTTGTAAGAAGTCGAAATCCAATGACCCGAGGTAGGTCTAAATATAGATTAAGTCGGGTAAAGGTAAGATAAGGTATTTAGGCAATATGCCTGAGGACTCAGGCAGTAGGTATAAAATCCCCACTTTGAGCCAAAAGTGATGGGCATGTGTTAGTTAGAAAACTCAAAAAGTTTGAAGAGCCTCAGACCAATACTTTTATAGTCTCCAAAAATGTCAGGGGGAGGGGGGTAACCTAAACCCCCCGAGAACTTTTG
>NW_019396034.1:24304-44563 GCF_000591075.1 Eurytemora carolleeae
AATCTTGTTAGTTATCAAATATGATAATCAGTTAGAAATTTGCCAGGTTCAGAATTTTCTCTAGATTTGGAACTGAGTTTTTGCCACAAACTCAAATATTCTAATCCCTAAATCTTTGCACCGAGTGGTGTAAACATTTGATATTTCAAACTTGGAATATTTTACCATAAGAATTCAAAGTTTGATATCTACGAGTACTCTATAAACTCAACACAAATAAAATACAGTTCAGAACTTTTTTTTACATTAAATGTTTACAATAGCCTTTAGCCTTGAGAATTGAGAAAGATAAAAATATTCTTTTTAAAACTAACTATTGTGTAATAAAATTTCTACATTAACTCTATTGGTTTTCTTATTCCTGTGACACTGATTTTCGCCATTCTTTCTTTCTTTTCATTCTGCTGGGGGGGGGCGCGCCCCCCCTCTCAGGTGCTAGGGGAGGGCGCGTGCCTGGCCGCCCCCCCCCTAGTTGCGCCTATGTAGCTAGTTAAAATTCATTTAATTTAATTCATTTTTCATTTTAGGTCGAAAAGCATCACTTATTTGTGATGATGGGACATCAGCTTCATGTACATGTACTACTCCCCCTTGTAAACCTGGTGGTATGTATATACCATGTACAGTGTACATGAACTACTCCCTTTTGTATACCTGTTGGTAGATTTATACCCTGTACAGTGTACATGTACTCCCCCTTGTAAACCTGGTGGTAGGTATATACCATGTACAGTTACATGTACTACTCCCCCTTGTAAACCTGGTGGTAGGTATATACCCTTTACAGTGTAACTCCCCCTTGTAAACCTGGTTGTAGGTATATACCCTGTACTGTGTACTTGTACTCCCCCTTGTAAATCTGGTGGTAGGTATATACCCTGTGCAGTGTTCATGTACTACCCCTTGTAAACCTGGTGGTAGGTATATACCATGTACATTGTACATGTACTCCACCTTGTTAACCTGTTGGTACTGGTAGATAGATATACCCTGTACAGTGTACATGTACTCCCCCATGTACACCTGAGCCCAAAATTTAATAAAACTGCCTAACCGTGAAATATGGGTTTTAAAACTAGTTTTCATAACAATACCTGTCTTTTAAGTGTTGGGCTCTAGAGGTAGATATTTACCCATTGCAGTGTACATATACTACACCCCCTTGAAAGCCTTTTTGTACATGAAAGGTTGTACAGCTTTTTAACAAGGTTCACTTGAAATTACGTAGACACTCCCTTTAAACAGTTTTTTTTCATTGTAAACTCTTGTTCATTTTAAGTACCAAGCCAACTTTTCAGCAGCTAAATACGCTGTACAATACACAAAAATCCTCCCCTTCTATTGAAATCTCTATGATTTGAGGAAACCGTCCAACATGTATCTGTGCGGATGGGTCAACTCCTCGTGTAAAACCACCCTGTGCAGATGGGACCTTCCCTCTATGCCCTGAAGCTTGCAAGGATGGCTCGGATGCTGTTCTGAACGGAAACTTTGGTAAAAAAAAATACAATAAAGACGACTTTCGATTTTAATTTTGATTTTTATCAAGGTTTTAAACAGCTTCTCTTTAAATACTTGTAAACTTGTCATTTGAATAAAGCTTGTTAACAATTATGACTTGAATAAAAATCGTCTTCTTCGAATTGATATAATCCACGACCACTGTAGAATAATCTGTTACAGAGAGACCCATAAAACTATAGAATAAGAAGACGACATTTTATCCAATTTATGTGTATTTGATGTTTTTAGCAGTACTTGAAAATTAAATTGTGAAAAGGGTCCTTGTACATACTGCACAATTGCATTGCACACTCCTCTGCTGCTTTATAAATTGTAAATTGGCGGTACAGTCCAAACTAGGACTCCACAGGTTGGCACAGCTCGGATATTCAAATGTACACTGGTGGTGCGTTATTGGACAGATTAAAAGTAAAACTTGAGTGAAACAGTCGCCTTCCTGTTACGGAATTAAATGTGACATATGTAACTAACATTGTGTTATATAATTCTAACACGATTACTAGCGTCAATTATATTTAACATAATTACTATACAGTATATTATATATTTAGAAGAACCACCCTGCGCTGACAGATCCAAACCGAACTTTAAACAATGTAAATGTGAAGATGGAACTGTAATTCATCATAAAGGAGTTAAAAAGCACAAGGTAGATCTCTCATCCCCCCCCCCTCTCCTCCTCTCTTCTCCTCCCCCTTCCCCTCCTCATGTAACAAAATTTTAATAAAATTTTCTTTATAAGAGTTAATCTATTCAACTAAGATTTTTGGAACTTCTAACATACTTGGCTTTTAATTCTGCTCTCAATCAAATTTTTTGTTCTTGGATTGAAAACTTTTTAATGCCAATTTTTAAAAATTTTTAACAATCTGTTATAAATCTTGCCTGAAGTCATGTGAGGTCCAACAAAAAAGTCGGAAAGAGGCAAAATTACAATACTTTTTCTTTCATGTAGCTAAATATGAATTAGACTGGTTCGGCTTTGTTCAAAAATTAAGTGTGTTGTCTTAATTAAAACATTGAAGTTTCCAGGTAAAGCTGGGTTTCCTAGCTAGAAATTATATTGAATTCTATTTTATTAATTTAGGAAGTAAAAGTTGAAACTGATGATGATGATAATGATGATGATTAGATGTTCTCTGAAATATATATTGATATGGAATTAGTTCACACTGCTTTTTTGTATTCAAATCTGATTATATAATAGATTTCTTTATATTTTTATTGAAAATAACATGATTTGATTGTATTTTGGTGAAATATATAGAGTTTAAATTAGGATTAGAGCTATTTTGTGATTATTGTTTCATGAACAAATATTGCTAAGGTAAGAGCTGAAAACTTTAGAATGGGATATCTTTAATCCCAATTTCTTCATCTTAGTATCCAATATACACACTTTTGGTTTTCTTCTGAATCCTCTTTTTTGGATACCCCTGCTGTATTATGTATATAAGTTTTGTTTGATAACAAATACATATACGATGCTATATCTGCTATATCGATTGGACTAATATCCAATTGAACTAAACTCAGCAGTTCACAAGCCGGCTTTTAGAGCAATTTAGACAAATATGAATTTAATCATGTTAATATAAACTTCTTAAAAAACATATTTTATCATATTTTGAACGTTAGTCTTAATAAATGTGAATCCAAAACTTACTTTGGTTCAATGGATCAATATAGTCAAATTTATATGACACCACAAATGCGGGAAAATAAAAAAACCAGGTTTTTTTTAAAGTTTAAGAGCTCACCTCTAATCTCTCAAGACTAAATTAGCAAAAAGAGAGGATCAAGCATAATTTTCAGCTATGAGCTGAAAACTTTAGAATGAGATATTCTCACTCCCGATTACTTAATCTGAGTATCCAATGAACCCACTTTTGATTTTCCTCTTTACCCATTCAAATCAAAACCGGTTTTTTAAAACAATAATGTTTCCTAAACACCAGGCCAGTAAAACAATAATATTTCCTAAACACCAGGCCAGTAAACCAATAATATCTACTAAACAGACTACAAATGTTTTCCTGGTCTTACGACAATCAGAAGTCATAATTCTGTTATGATTCTAAGGATCAAGCATTGACCTTAATTGAGGGATTAAGCATTCTGATCTCCAATAAAAGATATTTTGCTGTTGCATACACTATAAGCCTTTTTTTTTCAAAAAATCTCAACATGATGAAGATTTTTAATGATACATAAACAGTTTGTATTAAAAAGTCAACTTGAATTGAAATTAAGACTTCTTTTTTTTTATTGTAAACTCCGAAAATTCCTTAACTTGTTCATATCTTTTCCAGCTTTATATAAAGATAGACAAATTCATTTCATTTTACAGTTGTAACATGCAGGAATCTAACTATGTGTGCACCAATAAACAAAACATAATAAATTTTTTGTAAAATCAGTGCAGGGGGATAAATATGAATAAGATGAAAATCCAGAGATCCACCACAATAAAATTTCTTACTTCAAGTAAATCAGAGTGTCTCATATCATATAAAATCATCTACAAGCTTTAAGACAAAAAAATGTACAAATACTTAACTATCTTTGTATTTTTTGCATATAAAGTTTTTTAACAATCTTCTCTTGGTTTCCATGAACAAAATCATTTTCAATCGATTTCAGGAAATATAGACAACATTGTTTTTGAAGTTTCAATTGAATAATGATAAGAAATATGTTTACATGTTTATTTACGCAGTAACCTTTATGAAGCATTCAATCCTTCTCTTTTTATCAAGGTCTTTAAGCCTTTTTAAGGCTGCATAGAAACACGCCCCTTTTGTAAAATGATGTATTTTGTATTTTTCTTTACTCTGTGACTAAAGTCAGTGAAATAAGCATTTGGTTATGTTAGTAAGTTTCCTTTTTACATAAAGTCTATGAGTACTAAAAAAGATATTAGAAGTAGAACTACTTTTGGACTTTGGTAGTAAATCTATAGCAGTTTATACTTACACAGAAGTTTAAATAAATTGAACTCAAGTTTGTTATAAGAACGCCCATCTTTGCAACATATGTAAAGTGTAAAGTATAAAACTAGAAGTTTTGGTCTAATACCTTAAAAAAGTAAAATTTCTAGAATCTGTTTTAGACTCATATTTTGTTAAACAGTTAGTAATGGAAATTGATCATTAAAATTACAATAACAAAATTAATTTTTCAAAAATAGCATTAATTTTAGAAATATAATAAAAATCAAAGTTCATATTTCAAAATATTATACTTCAAACATTTATTTTAACATAATTAACTTTCTTTAGATAATTATTTTAAAAGTCAGTTATAAAAATGCAGAGGCAGCTAGCAATCTGTTTTACTGTTCTTTTTACACTATTTCTTACAGGAAAACATTTTTTATACAAAAGATATTATTTCATTACATGGGAACTTGAAACTTTATGTTGACTTCTTCCTTCCTTTTATACAAGAAGTGCTATTTGGACTTTTTTTGATTTGTAATTGTTATAGTTCTAAGCGCATTCATGGGGCCCATATAAAAAAGTAGGTTTAGTAGTATCTAAAACTTAACCTGTCTATGAGGCACCAGAGCATATCAGAAGAATTCTTGCACACTATTGTTTTGTTTGCCCTCTTCTCTGTATGAATAAAATGTGTGGATGGATGAATGTGCGGCCAGATAACAACCTTTAGCAGACCAATAATAACCCTAAATTTAAAGTTTTGCTGTAGAAAAATTACAAAATTTGATCAAAAATGTTCTGGGGACAAACAAATCTCTTTATAATAACATTTCAAAAGAAAACAACTTAAAAAATTCGGAAAAAACATTTAGTCTCAAATGTCTGACCTTGAACATTAAAAGTCTTGAGTTATTTACCCAACATCTTCGTCATCAAAACTATATTTCGGTTTAAATGTTTCCTGGGATCACAAACACAATGTTTGTATTTTCTAGCATTAGACTTTTTTTTGTTTGATTTTAAGGGTAGTGCTGAAACCCATAAAATTTTATTTTTATTAAAAATGTTAACTTGAAGGAAATTGTAAGAGGTATTTGATTGAGACAAAGGATGAACTTGAAACAAAAGGTAAACCTGTAAGAAATATAATACATGATTGTTGCATTCATTCTCTCCTATGAATTAAAATATTAAAATAATTATCTAGTAATTTGAATTTCTATAGGTTCAGATCCAGGTTTAAGGCTCAATCTTAGACCAAACTCTTGACGACAGCTTGTGTCACATGCTAGATCTTTGACTCGACTTAAGGTGTTAGGCCCAATGAAAAGAAAACTGACCTTGGTTGGTTTTAATGCAGAATTAGCCTCAATGTTGAGTGTTATTCTAATCAATTCCCGAAATTCGCCAGTTTCAACCATAAAAATCTGCAAAATACGATATCAAACCAGAGCTGGAAACTTTAGAATGGGATATCCTGAATCCTGATTGGTAAATTAATCTGGAGATTAATAAGAAGAGGAGAACAAGCATTATTTAATCTTGAGATTAAGAAAAAAAGTGCATCAAGCATTAATTATGATATACACCATTTAAAAGTTCCCAGCTCAATTTAAAAAAAACTTCATGAAAAATTCAGTTTCAACTTAGACCCTTAGTCTTAAAATTAGTCTCAATGACAGCTTAGACCTCAGTCTTATATCTCAAAATTTAATTAAGGTCGCTTCTTCTATTTCTACCCAAGTGGTACGTACATACATGCACAATAAGAACCACAATAAAACAGAAAAATTGTTGTTTTTGCTCTTTTTTCTTATTATTTGAAGCATATTCCTATTTTCAACTGTTATCAAAGAATATGTGTAGGGAACTATCCAGTTTTAATGATAGAAAAAGAAAGAAACAAATTAGCAGCATCAATAAATAGAAATGCCACTGAGTTTTATAAAATCATCTTAAATCTGAATAAACCTGGTAAATGTCATGCACATTGAAAAGCTTGTCGTCTACCATCTTTTTAAAAATTCATAAATGTTACACTAATGGTTTTTAAATTTCTAAATTATTATTGTTAGCTCATAAATGTTTTATTATAATGAGCCAATAAGGATAATACCAAAAAGACAACCTGAAACTTTTAAAATATGAAATATGAGGTTTAAATATTAAATGCCTTCAATAAAGTATAAAATTGTAGAATAATTTTTATTTCCAGGAAAGTACGGAGATTACGCAGACGGAGGTTACGGTAGTAAAATATTTTAATTTTTTTATTTATGAATATTTTTAATTATTTTAACATTTATAGTTCTTTTGAATATTTTTGATAATTATAAATTTTTATAAATAATTTTAATTATCTTAAACTTTCATAGTTATTATTAATATGTTTCATATTCAAAATATTTTTAATTATTAAAAATATTTTTAGTCATCATTATGAAATTTCATAAAAGATTTTAAATCCTATAAATGTGATGATCTGAAGGTTGAATTTTCTTTAAGTGATTTAAAAATAAAAGAAAGACCAGTTCAGTTTCATTGAACCCATAGACTAAAAGAAAATAAGACTAAATACACTCCGCTCAGTTTGAAGTCTTATATTTGTGGGTAACCCTGTATGTCCAAACTTTTTACTTATACAGGGATACACAAAAGGGTCAAGACTTTGTAGAGACATTTCTAAGGAATTTATGCAGGCTAAATATAATTCAAAATACAAATTTCAATGTGAGTAACCTTGAATGTAGATATGTCCCCTCTATCATCCAAGCAAATGTTTTTGTAATTTTAAGTGACTCTGCATTAAAAATTGCCCCGGTACTTGAAATGAACTGGAGTTTCTAGTGCTTGTCGGTTTTCTTCTTTTAAAGGAACCAATGTGAATTGAATATTCATTAAAGAAAAGTAAGACAAAAAAAGCAATGGAGAAAAGGAAATGAACTTAAAAATAAATACCCTACTGACTTAGCTCATAGACTTTCCCATTTTTGTCTAAAATTGTATGTAAAAAAACTTATTTTTTTAGATGCCTGTGAAAAAGATGCACATTGCCGTGATGGGGAATATTGCTGCACAACCAAAGTTTGCAAAGAATTGCCTCCATGTGAGGGGAGTAAAGATTGTCCAGATAATTTGATCTGCAACAAAAACAACCTGTGCCAACGGCCAAAGACCTATGGTGCAGATTATGTTAATTATAATTAATCTATTTATTCATAAACAATCATAATAGTACAGTTTAGAAGATTGAGATATACAATATTCAAATTATAAAAAATACAATAATTACCAATGGATTATTTGTTATTAATATATAATTTGTTTTTAAGACTGTATTATGAGATTTACGTTGTAAACCCCAATCCTGCGAATTGTACATCTCCTGCCACTTTAATATGTTATGATATATTGTGCAATAAATATTACTTACTTACTAATATAATTATGGTATTAATATTTATGGTCGAAAACAATATAAACTTAGTTCGTTTTTACATATATCGTCAATAATTTCAGCTATTTATCATAATTGTATCCGTCTAAAACATTTTGATTTGACTGGAATCGGATTAATAATAAATTTTTTAACATTGGAATTTAACATTTACAGCCAGATTTTGCGTAGATCATGTTTCCGCAATATTAAATAAATTCTTACATAATTTTGTACTTTGGTAATTTTTGCTTTTCCACCTAAAAATCAATAACGATGCAGCAAATAAAAGAATGAAAATATCTCTGTAGATTTAAAAATAATCGAGACTGAGGGTCACTTGTTTCAGCAGTTTATAAATTAAAGTTTCTTGTGGTTAAGCCATTAATTAACAATTTAATATGATACATTTTTTATTTGTTCACATTGGATGAACATTAAAATGGAAACTTTTTTTGGTTAAATTTGTAAGGTTCATTTAATCAAAATTAGATATTTTACTACAGTGAGAACAAGAAAACTATGGTACAGAAAGACAACATTACAATGTATTTGATGTCGTCACAAAGCAAAAAAAATAATTTTTAATTTGTTCAACCACTTTTTCAGCTTTCAAATAAAAAAGGAGTTGCTTAAATGTTGTCTTTCTATGCCAGAGTTTTCTGACTATCATGCTGCATATTGTGTATATAAATATTGAAAAATAAAAGATTAAGTTTAAATTCAATTTTCTTATCATTTGAGACTGAAATGTTAGTGAAGTTCAGTTTATTGTATGCCACTACCAAAATTAAAAATTGAATTTTTTTGTTGTTGAACAGAATTGCCCAATAATTAATTGCAATTATTGTGTGCCACAAGGTCTACAAGAAAATTGAACAGAATTGCACAATTGTGTGCAGTCAATACTCTTGCGTTTATCGCACATAATTATTGCGGAATTGCGTGCAATTAAATTCACTTGCGTGCAAGGGCTTGCAATTGCACGCAAGTAAAACCCACTTGTATTGGAAACCCTATCAGGCAAACCAAATAAAAAACTAATAGCGCTATTCCAAGAAGTGTACAATTTGTAATTGTTTACAGAAAAAATCCCATTGATTGGAATAATATACTAAATTCATTTGTAATTGTTATAAAGCTTAACAACTGTTGTAGGTTCAGAAAAAAGAAATTCTTGTTTCAAACAGTGAATTATTGATATACTCATGGAACGTTTTACATTACAATCTCTGTATATCGAATTATCAGGTTAAAATAGATTTCCAAAATGTTTAATCTAATAATAATAGTAATAGGACACCATTTAAAATAATCAGACATACATTATTATTATAATTTATAAATGTTAGATTTATTGAAAATAACACATTTAGTCTTGGATTTGTTTATATTCATGTTTGTACTAAACTATAGTTTACGATTTAAAAATTTCTCACATATATTTGGCATTACCTATAAACCATCCTACTTGGGGACAGACGAATGATGTTATCAGCATAAACCCATTTGACAATCAATCTTGGATAACCTTAACTGTATAAATTTGTTTATATAGAGGCAGAATAATATTGGAGAGAGTGGGCAAAGTTCCATTAATTTATGAATATTAACGGAAGAGTCCATTAACGTACAGCAAAACCATTATTTTTTAAACCATTAATGAAACAGATAAGCCGTTTTTGGGAAAAAAACTGTTGAAAATGGAACGGATTTTTTTTCATGGTAAATTTCGTTTTTCTCTGCTTAAATTTTTTTTTACATTTTTTGATGGTATTAAATTTTGTTTTCTGAATTGAAATTTAATACTTGAAGTTTGTCCAGCCATGAAAGAATCTGGGTTCTCCTCAGAATAGGATAAATAAAGTTTATTTAGATATTTGATACTACTCAGTAGACAGAAAAGGTTTAATATAGTTTAACTGCTAGTTATAACCCGTTAACAAACTTTTTTATTATTGAAATTGACAGCCGGCTTTACCATTAAGGATTTTTTAACCATTACACATTTTTTGGGGGCTTTGTGCCGTTCATAAGGTAAAAGACCGTTAACAATTGTTGAAAATGTTCACTAAAAATTGTTATTAAAATTAAGATTGTTAACTCACGGTAATTAAAAAAAACAGTAAATGCCGTTAATGAAACAAATGGTCTGTTCTTACCTTTATCAATTACCAGGAACACATAGTTGTAATACTACAGTAAGGTTGAAATTCAAACTGCAATTCATCACTGGATAGTTTATCAGAGTCTAAAACTAAAGAATGCGCAAATTTTAAGTTTGAGGTTAAAAGTTCTGTAAAATAATGAGTAGCTACTTAAATATTAAACTTTCATCAATTTTAAATTTGAATTTCCCAGGAAAAATCTGAACCAATCAGACAAAAGGATATACTATCGGTAATCAGCTGTTTTTTTGAATTTTATATTATTTACATGAAGGAAAACAAAACATACTTCCTGTTATAACCATATTTTGGGTTTACGTGCAAACCTTAATTAATCTAAAACGTAAAATGTATTAAATCAAGGTTTTTATTTATTTTTAAATATATCGTAATCAGTTGAATGCCGCTTACCACCGCTGAATGATGATATACAAACAGGGGCAAACGAGGGCTTTTGTTTAGGGGGGGCACAATGTGCGTGCGTAATCGCGCAAAAAAAATTTTTGGTCCCCCCCCTTGGCAACATTGTGCCCCCCCTTAAAAACCCCTTTTTGGAAAAAAATATTAATACCTTTTTTTAATTTTTTTTGCCCCCCCTCCCACCTGGACTTGTTTTGTTCACCATAAAAATACACCAAAAAGACTACTTTTTTGGGTGTTAAAATTATTTCTTTGCTTGAAAAACTAACTTTTTGACTTTATAAACTTATCACTTAACTCCATCACAGCTAACTAAATCAATAATTACAGCATCATTAAAAATTATATTTTTACTAATAAACAAAATTTCTTCTGAAATTTTTAGATAGAATTTACTCAATCTACATATTCACCAACTCTTTTAAGCTAAAATTTTCTGGGATTTGCTTGCACAAACATTTCAATGATTTTTTTCAGTAGAGAGCTCAGACAGGGTGTAAAGCTATAAATAAGTGCAAGATCGTTAAGTCTGCTCTCCATCATAGTACATCTTGTGTAATGAAGTATTCTCTTTAGAAGGCTAAAACTTTTCTCTCCTTGTATTAACAGTGAATTCAGACAAATCCCCCCTAGGTACACCACTGTGCCTGACCTGAGGAAGGGAAATGCAAGCAGATGTAATATTAAAAGAGCCTCCCCCATGGATGCCCCCCATCAGCCTCTCAGGGGGGGCACGCGTAGAGGGGGGCGGGGGGGCGCGGCCCCCCCCCCTCGTACGCCCCTGTATACAAATAGGGATTGCGGGATTTCAAGATTTTAAGCCTGTGTTTAAATTTTAACTTGTCTATTTCGGCGAGTTAAATATTTAACCACAGGGTTAAATATTTAACCTCACGGTTAAAGTTCAGGTTTAAATTAAGTCAGAAGTGGCATTTAACCGTGAACTTGTATTTAAATCAAAACTTTTCGTTCTTTAGTTTTAGGCTCCGGTCATCTAATTATAAGGATGAGTCAGTCAAACCATTTAAATAGTAAGCTTCCAATTCAATAGCTCTTAAATTATCACTATCACAAATATCATTAAAATTATCTTTTACTATTGAAACAAGGGGGCAAATAAATAGAAAGTGGGTATTTTTCCCAGTCCTTAGAAACCATCTAAAATGCTATGTCATATGGTTTATAAGTTAATCTGATGGAGCATTTATGAAACAGTTGGAGTTTACCAGGTTTCAGCTTTCTCAGACCCACTCATCTGATTAAAGTTCTTGTATATAATTCTAATATCTATTTGTTCATTCACATTTTTGAATTATTCTCCTAATAAACCTTTTTTTCATCAATAAAAAAATGAAACTAATTGTTGCACATTGGGCAAAATGGTGCTAATCATAAATAATAATGAAGATCGTATTTCATAATTAGGATTAAGAAATATATTAAAAATAATTAATTGTATTTAAATAATTTTTTATAAGTCAGTTAAAAATGGAGAGTCAGCTAGTAATCTGTTTTACTGTCCTTATCACACAATTCCTTTCAGGAAACCATTTTTATATACAAAATAAATATATTTTTAATAACAACCAGAAATATAGTCTCTTTTCCTTTTATATTTAAGGATTTTGTAAATAAACTTTTTCTAAAAAAAGACAATTGTAATCAATAATATCAAATTAAATTCCTTAGCAAAATTTCTGGCGAAAAATAAATATCAAAGAAGAGACATTTACTTATAAGAAAAACAATCCAAACAATAACACTGATTGGATTTTTTCTGATTATGGCCAGGGCTGGGCAGGTTCTGACTTTTTTTCAAACTGTTTGATAGCGACAGTGGTAAGGCCATTAATGAAGAGGACTTTGGATACACTACACATAAAAGTCAAGAGAAGCTGTCAATCAAAAAAGCTTCTCTTTGATAACTTGTAAACTTGTAATTCGAAAAAAGCTTGCTAACAATCAAAACTAAAATTAAAAAGTCGTCTTTATTGTATTGATATAATTTCCTACCACTGTAATTGTTGGTTATTTACTTAAAGACGAACTGCAATACCTTTAAGTAAAGTTTTAAGTTACTATTCACTCTAACTGAACATTATTCATTTTTAAACATATACTTTGGACTCTTCATAAATCCTTGATCATGCATCCAAGCTTCAATCCTGTAATTATAAAATCAAAATAAAGACCATTCCTAATAATTATCATATCAATGATGAAATTTTGAAAGATTTAAAATAAAACAAGAGAGAAAACAAACAATAGACCTGTCTGATACATGTATTCAAATAAACGTGTTAAAGTTTCCACCAACCAGCATAGTTTCTAGGGTTAAACCCTACTTTAAAATTTAAACATTAAGGTGAAAACTCTAACATTTTAAAATTCTTATAAAAAATGTAGTTTGAAAAGGAAATTGTAAGAACTATCTGGTTGAGACGAAGGATGAACCTGGAGTTGTAGAACTGGGAGGTAAACCAATTAAAAAGAAGATCAATGCTTGATCTTAAGATCCACGACTCAAAAGTTGTGACTTCAGAGCCAGGGACTTATAACATTCAAGAAAATACGTCTCAGGTCTAAGCTGTCGGTGGGTCTTATTTACAGCTCAGGCTTTAGGATTTCAACTGCATCTAATTTTCCACAGAGTTGAGTTCATAAAACCGGTTTAATATTGTATTTGGCGGATTTTCATAGTTGTATAAATTAAAAAAATTTTCTGACATTTTACAATAAAAAGAATGAAAGAAGATGACATTGATTTCATGTTTTTTGCCACAAACTTAAATATTCTAATTCCTATATCTCTGCGTCAGGATGGTTTAAACTGTGAAGATTTAAAACTTATTTGATCTAACAGAATTCAAAGTTTGAAATATCAAAAGTCACCGATATTGGGTTGAAAAGATACAGGGATTGGAAAATCTGAGTTTCCAGCAAAAACTCAATTCCTTTGTCTCTACATTTTAACTGTAAAGAGGAAAATGCTCCACTTAAAAAGTTATTGGGCAACATTTTGTTCTTATAATTGGACTCCATGAACACCATTATTACTGTCCAATTGGTCATGTTCAATGTTTAATTTATAAAATATTATAGAAATACTTGGGAAGGCTAGTAGAGCCCCCAAATCTTTAATGTATGGTCATTAGAATCTATTTGTATATCTAGATTATCCTAAATTGGTTGTTATTTCTTGTAAAAAAGCCATAAAGTGTACTGCAGTTTTTTTGCAATCTTTACGACTCCCATATCACGGGCAGCCGTAGTACATTTGAATTTCCGAGCTGGGTCAACCTTTTCGGTGACAGTTTGTACTGTACCTAGCTCTGGGGACAGGACTAGCCGATGCAACAAGGTTGACGCGGTCAGACTTTATGCTTCATATAAGTTGAATTTACTTTTACTAAAGGGGCAGTGGTGCGTGATATAACTTTAAACAAATGTACCCAATATATTGCGGAGTTACAGAATCCATTCAAGGATAAATATATGAACGGAGTTGGGATCTTTTGAATTGTGGATATCGGGATTAATGCTTGATCCACTCTTTTTTCTAAATTTCCAGATTAAATAATGCTTGTTATCCTCTTGTTTTTAATCTCCAGATTAATTAACCGATCTGGATTAAGGAGATCCCATTCTAAAGTTTTCAGTTCGGGAAAAGTAATTATAGATTAAAATCATTTTAAAAATCAATGCATGCCTCAATTGATATAATTTATTCATGCCTAAGCCACACTTTTAGAGATAATTCAGGCCCAACCTACAATAAATTCTCAAAAATAAGAAAGAAACGGTATGACAATATATGAAAAGTGCTTTAGTTATCACTGTATCTGTCCTATCTGTGTAATTTGTAAAATAGTTTTTATATCCAGGAAAGTATGGAGATTATTCCAATTCTGGTTACAAAGGTAAAACATTTGTAGTGATAAAAATAATTTTAGTAATTATATTTATTTCTAATCATTATGATTATTTTCTATTATTATAAACACTTTTGATCATTATAAATATATTCAAATACTATATGAATAATTTTAGTTTTTCTAAATAATTTTGATTATAATCAATACTTTAAATGTAAATACTTCAAAGTATTATAAGTATTTTAATGCGATAGTCACTTTTGAAAATAAACACTATATGAAATAAACCTTTGGGTTATTTTTCAAAACTAGACTTTTTCATTGTTGTATAAAATTCCTTGTAATATATATAATTTTCTATAGATGCCTGTGAAAAAGATGCACATTGCCGTGATGGGGAATATTGCTGCACAACCAAAGTTTGCAAAGAATTGCCTCCATGTGAGGGGAGTAAAGATTGTCCAGATAATTTGATCTGCAACAAAAACAACCTGTGCCAGCGGCCAAAGACCTATGGTGCAGATTATAATTATAGTAATTATATAGATGTTAGAGCATATTGAATATAGATTATATAGATGTTGGATTATATTGAATTTAGATTATCTATGTAATAAATCTAGGTCCCAAGATTACTTGACTCTTAGTCTAATTTTAGTCTCACTGACTCTATCTCCAGCCAAAACTCAAGACTCTATATCTCTAGCCAAAACTCAAGGCTATATACACGTTCGTCTAAATCAACGATTCATACATTACTACTTTATAAATACAGGTAAATAGAACTGACCGGAATGGCCAGTCAGGGTCAATATGATTATAGATAAAATAGATAACGAAACATAGATAATAAAGATTGTATTGATCATTACAAATGCCCCAGGGAAAAGTGATGAGAGTTATAGTCCGATGTAATCCTGACTATCTCTCATTCATTCAGCATCAACGATAATATATATATAGATATGCAGACAGGTATAAATTTAGAGGTCTTGAGATAATGAGCACAAAGCACCATCTCTGTCGTACGCATGGCATTTTATCCTCTGGATTGTTGCTAATTTATCACTTTGTTTATGCGTGATAACACTAAATGCGTACTATTGTATCAACAATGTATACTGCATATTGTACTTAATGAAACAAATTAATCAATGCAAATAAAACTGAGGTAGGAATTTGACTAGACAGAGTTTAAATGTGCAAGTTGTACTGAATGGCATACGTAAATTAACGCAATTTAAATAAAAATTATGACTATAAAAGTACATCGAGTCTAGGACAAATTACAACTGATCTGATCATAACATAAACAAAACGCGTACTGTATGTTTGTGTTACCTTGAAATTTAATTTTATTGGTCAAACAGGTCCAGATAGCAACACTTGAACTATACAGGATGCAATACGCGTACTGTATGTTTATATAACACAAATGCGTATTTCCTACAGATAGCAGAAAGGGGAGAAAGGCATATAGAAAGTAATCAATTTGCTATAGATGTCTCTTTGTGCACATTTTTTCAGAGGTTCAAAAATTAGTTGTCTGATAAAAGCAATTTAGGAAGGAGGTTTCTACCTGCCTGCATATCTATATATATATTATCGTTGTTCAGCATACACAGCAAAAACCAGGGACTTAGATCTCTTTATCTGGGTTGGGGTCAGCCCTGGGTTTCATCTTGAGCTACCCTGGGTCTATCACAGCATCCTGGGCGAGGACAACGCATTGTGGAACACCACCGTAATCTACAATAACATGCTGACCTAACTGGACACATCTGGCTCAAGGTACTGCCCGAATGATATCAACACGTTGCAGAACAGCATTGTAACCTATAATGCTGTGCTGATCTTGAAGGACATATCCAACTCTTGGTCCTTTCACATCAGCCTGTTGGTGTAGACCATCTTCCCTTGCTAGAGCACTCTTGTGCTGGACTTCAACATGGCTTGTATCTCTGATCTTGGGAAAATAACACTCCCTTATACTCCAGACCCCTTGATTTCTTGAGTTCCGCTCCATTTGATTGAAGGAAAATAGCTCTTTTCCAAGCATCCTGTAGCTGAGCATCCTGTGATGGAGTCTGCAGTTGGGTATGTACATCTGATGAGGTGATTCACTCCAATCCTTAACACCCTCAGTAACCGTGATGGAGAGGAACATAAATAGCAGCATTAATCCCATAGGATAGAGAGAGCTACTCCATTATCTGTTCTGCCTCCCTTGGTTTCTTGTTGACTGACTGGTAGTGGGAGGGACTAGGTTGCTCTGCACCGTTGCCAAAGGTTGCAAAGAACGGTGTCTAACCTGTACTACTATGCACCGTAGTGTTATAGGCCAGACAAGCCGCCTTTACATCTAAATCCCATTCATTTTGCATCTCACTGCCCATTGTTCTCAGTATACTCACTATTGTTCTATGCCACCGTGCTATGATGTTTGAGGATGGGTTGTAAGGTGGAGTTCTAGTATGCAAAATCTTCAATTCACTAAATAGTTCAATCCATAACTTATTAACGAACTCGGTTACAGTGTAGTTAACATCCATCTTTACATGTTTGCTGTACATTGTGCAGTGTACAGCTTAACCTCTACACTGTACAGCTTAACCAATACACTTTACAGTGTAGTTAACATCTATCTTTACATGTTAGCTGTACATTAGCTGTACAACCTCTTATACAATTTTTAGATAAAATATATGAAGGAATGAATAAAGACAATCCTGAAAACACAATTGCTATTTTTTTTAGATCTGAAAAAAAGCGTTTGATACCGTAGATTTTGAGATTCTTTTAAAGAAACTTAATCACTACTAGTTCAGGGATAATACTAATCTATGGTTTAAAAATTATCTTACAAATAGAACTCAATACATATAGCTGGTTGTTAATCGTTTTTGTAAACGATCGTTAACCGATCGTTAAACGATCGTTTTCAAAAACGGATCGTTTCGTTTTCAGAAAAAAAACGATCGTTTTTAAAAACGACCCACTCGTTTTGAACTTTTAGAAAACGAATAGCGATCGTTTTTGAAAACGATCGTTTTTATTGAAACGATTTGAGACCGTTTTTTATACGATTGTTTTTAAAAAAACAATCGTTTTTGAAATAAACAATCGTTTTTGAAAAATATTTTATCGATAATTATGTTAACGATCATTGACGACGGGTAGTCGTTAACGATCGTTAACAAAAAGGTCGTCGTTAAAGATCGTTAACGAAACAACGAACTTTATCAAAACAGTCGTTTTGGAAAAAAAATTACATGCAACTTTATTGAATGTCGTCTTACATGAGGTTTAACAGTTGTGGGGGAGTTAAAACTCCTTTATATTTTCTTAAAAACTACACAATGATAAGTACAGATGCCCTTCAGGTCGGTTTCCTCTCTTCGTTAACGATTGTTAACGAAGGGTCGTCGTTAACGAAGGTCCGTCGTTAAAGTTCGTTAATGAAGGGTCGTTGTTAACGATCATTAACAAAACGACGAATTTTATAAAAACGATCGTTTTGAAAAACGAGCGTTTTGAAAAACGATCGTTTTAAAAACAACCATTTTTAAAAAACGAGCTTTTTAAAAAAACGATCATTTTTAAAAACGATCATTTCGTTTTCGATTTTTCGTCGTCGTTTTTTACAACGAAACGATCGTTTTTCTGAAAAATGATAACGTTAACATCCCTAAATACATAAGTGTAAGGGATTTTGAATCTTCTTGCAAGGAAATTTTATGTGGTGTACCCCAGGGCTCAGTTTTAGGACCTCTACTATTCTTTCTGTACATAAATGATCTTCCAGATTGTACATTGTTTTTCAGTTCTTTATTTGCCGATGATACTGGATTCTTAAAATCATCCAATAATCTAGAAACTCTTTTTCAAAAGGAAAATCATGAAATTTCCAAAGCATCTTATTGGTTTCAGGCTAATAAGTTAACACTTAATGTTTCAAAAACCAATTATATTGTATTTAGAAATAAATCTATGCCATTTGATGATCAGGGTTATAATCTCAAAATAGGAAATGAAATTATTGCATGAATAGGCTCAACTTGCAAAGATAAATATTTCAAGTTTGTCGGTGTAAAATTTGACGAATTTTTGAATTGGAATTATCAATTAGATGGTATTTGTGCAAAATTATCTAGTGCAATTTTTGCCCTGAAAAGCGTTAGAAAGATTCTCCCGTTAAACATAAGAAAGATAGTTTATGAAAGTTTAATAATATCTCAATTAGAGTATGGTACTTTAGCATGGGGGTCATCAACAAACAATAGGAAAATTATTTAAACTTCAAAAGAAAGCAATACGGACTTGGTCAGATAAAGGATATTCACAGCATACAGATCCTTTGTTTTCTAAACTTGGAATGCTTAAATTATCTGATATACACAAACATAATGCTTCTACTTTTATGTATAAATATATAAAAGAAAAACTTCCCTCGTCTTTTAATGGAATGTTTGCTCCATTTGTAGAACCTAATAGGACACAAAGTTTTAAATTGGAATTAATTAGAAACAAATATCTTAAACCTTTCCCAAAAATATTTCTCATGAGAATTTGGAATAGTGCTCCAATGAATATTAAATGCTCATTATCAGTACTTAGTTTCAAAACGAATATGAAAATATATCTGGCTTCTAAATATAAGCAATTTAAATGTAAAACAGGAACTGCAACTCATGTAATTTGAAAATCTTGTAAACCACTCTGTAACATATTATCTACAAAAATTGGATTTTTTAGTGCTGGGGCTTCTCCTTCTCTTTCCCTTTTCCCTTTGCTATTCACCCATCCTTTTTTTTCCTTTTTTAAAAAATTACTTTAAGAATTGTGTAATGTATTCGTTATTTGTTAATTTTAAAAAATAAAATGCATCTATTTACAACTCTATCCTTGCAACCTTTATCTAACTTGAAAAGTGTTTATTTATGTGAAATTCTCCATTGTTTCTTAAAAGCAAATAATACTCAGTCACTTTTGAAAAGAAATAAAAATAAACAGTTTAAATAAACAAAAACTTGGAATGACTAATTTATGCTTGATCTAGCTGGAATATTGTCAGGTCCCTAGGCTGTACCTGTGGCCGAATTTAAAGAATTTGAGCGGCGGTTTAAATTTAAGCCGCGGCTTAAATATGGTTGGTTCCACTTAAAATTGTATCAAATGTTTCAAGATTTAAGCCAGCGCTGAATTTAAACCGGGTTTTGGCAGATTTAAACCGCGGCTCAAATTCTTTAAATTCCATCTCTGGTTTAAGTTTTAATATTTTCTCTTTAACTTCGGTTTGTTAAAAAATATATCCCATGATGAAGCTGTTAGAAAGTGGGGGGCAATTTGGGATATTGCTGGTGTCCTCTTTAGTAAAAGCACTACAAAAAGATTTGTTTAAAACTGTAGCCATCTGTTTATAGTCACTTATCATTTTGTTGTCAACTTTAAGAGGTCCAACTCTTGCTCGGTTTTTTGTTCTACTGGTAATATAAGAGTTAAAAGGCCTTTTATTTCCATTCGTTGCAATCAGCTGTTCAAATCTTCTTTTAGCCTCTCGTACTGCTTTTTTACATTCCTTTTGAGCTTTAATAAAAATATTTTCATTCTCCGGTGTTCTGGTCTGCATATACAAATTATATCGTCTTTGTTTGGTCCTGATTAATTCTCATGTCTCCCTAAAAGACCTGTTTGTGCTTGTGATCTTATTCATCAATATTTACTTTAGTTCATTAATGAAACGAGGGGGTAAGGGATGAAAGAACAAATGGAAAAGGGGAAGGGCGGTAAACAAAAGAACTGAGGAGTGAGGGGGGAGTAGAACAACTAATATTCAAGCGGGTAGGGGCTGGCAAAATGATCTGGGGGGGGGGACAATGCACAGTGTATGAGAG